>NC_134403.1:374544898-374609520 GCF_038048845.1 Mixophyes fleayi
TGTTTATATCCTTCTGGAGATACGGCCTCCAGAACTGAACACAGTATTCTAGATGAGGCCGTACCAATGACCTATACAGTGGTATTATTACTTCTTTCTTTCTGCTACTGATTCCTCTCCCTATACAACCAGCATCTGATTTACCTTCCTCATTGCTTTGTTACATTACTTACCTGACTTTATGTCACATGAAATAGTGACTCCTAGATCCCTTTCCTCCTCAGTAGTTTCCATTATAGTTCCATTAATACTGTATTTAGCCTTTGGGCTTTTGAGACCCAGGTGCATGATTTTGCATTTTTTGGCATTAAACTGTAGTTGTCCCTCTCCTGACTATTCCTCTAGTCTACCTAGATCATCAATCACTTGTTTTACCCCTCCTGGTGTGTCTACCCTGTTACATATCTTTGTGTCATCTGCAGTAATATATACTTTCCCTTCAATACCATTTGCAATATCTCCAATAAAGATATTAAAAAGCACTGGTCCAAGTACAGGTCCTTGGGGTTCTCCACTGGTAACCTATCCCTCCTGTGAGTGTTCTCCATTTACTATAACTCTCTGTTATCTATCCTCCAACCAAGATCTTATCCATTCATCCATCTGTTAATTCAACCCCAAGCTTTTAAGTTTATTTAATAGTCTGCGATGTGGGACAGTGTCAGTCAAATGCTTTATACTGGGTACACACTGCAGGGTTTCCAGCCGATTATCTGGCCAATCACAGGATAAACATCTGCTCGGTCCAATATCACATTAGTGTGTACTCTACAACGATGAATGATTATTGTTAGAAAGCTCATTGTATCATCACCATTTATTTATATAGCGCCACTAATTCCGCAGGGCTGTACAGAGAACTCACATCAGTCCCTGCCCCATTGGAGCTTACAGTCTAAATTCCCTAACACACACACACAGACTAGGGTGAATTTATTAGCAGCCAATTAACCTACCAGTATGTTTTTGGAGTGTGGGAGGAAACCGGAGCACCCGGAGGAAACCCACGCAAACACGGGGAGAACATTCTATCATTTCATTTGATTTGTAAAGCAGACTAAAAATCTTGTTCAACGATGGTACGATGACGTTCCAGTCCCGCAGTGTGTACGCGCTCAGGACCGGCAGTGTCCATAGATCTCTAAGGACTGTGCAGAGTCACCATCTTTTCAGCCAATGGTTATAACAGATGAAGAGCACAAATCTGAGGGTAAATCATGTAACACGTGTTTAGTGCGTACACAGGAATCGACTGCTGATCGGGGCTTTTTTTCTTTTCTTCTGTCCTTGTTAAAATCGTTAAAGATATCACATCTAGAGAATTTCTGTATTGTGTACCCAGCATTACTAAAGTCCAGATAAGCCACATCTACGGCCCCCCTTGATCTATTACTTTAGTCACCCAGTCTAAAAAGTCAATAAGATTTATTTGACCTGATATCCCCCAGTAGATCCTGCTGTTTGGGATCCTGTAAGTTACTGGATTTGAGATACTCTACAACTCTTTCTTATAACAGTGTTTCCACCAATTTCCTACTACTGATGTAAGACTCACTGGTCTGTAGTTGCCTCTTCCTTGCTTCCACTTTGTGCAGTGGGACTACATTCACTCTTCTCCGGTCCTCTGGGATTACTCCTGTATCTAGTGACTGGTTGAATAATTCTGTTAATGGTGTTACCAGATCCCCTTTAAGCTCTTTTAGTATCCTTGGATAGATCCCATCTGGCCCCATTGATTTATCCACTCTCAGTTCTGAGAGCTCTGTTAGGACCTTCTCCTCTGTAAATGTTCTTGTATCTATCTCATGTTTATCAGTATACTTGTAACTTATCTGTGGCCCCTTCCCGGCTCTATCTGTAGTGAAAGCTGAGCAAAGGTAATTAGTAAGATGATCTGTTATCACCTTGTCTCCTCAACAAGACCATCACTCTCTGTCTTTAGTCCTATTATTCCTCCTTTTGTTTTTCTCCTTTCACGTATATACCTAATAAACATTTTGCCCCCTTTACCTACTGACTGGGCCATATTCTCTTCAGCTTGTGCCTTTACATATCTGATCACCTTCTTAGTCTCCTTCTGTATAACAAGATACAGCTCATTGTCTGCATTATTCTGAGTCTGCTTATATTTCCTAAAGGCCATTTGTTTATGTTTCACAATACTTGTTACTACTTATACTAACCACACTGGTCTCCTTGTGGTTGTACATTTCCTAACCCTTTTGATACAAAGGTCTGTTGCTTTAAGTATTGCACTTTCTATTTTTCCCACCTTTCCTGCATCCTTTCAAGTTATTCCATCTCTACAAAGTCAGCGTTCCTAAAATCTAGCACCTTTGTATTTTTGTGGTACGAGTCGGTCTCTGTCTTTATACTAAACCAGACTGCTTACTAGTCACTGGATCCTAGGCTCTCACCCACATTTACATCAGATATTCTGTCATTTGTAAGAATTAATGTAATATTGAGTCTTTGCTCCCTCACCTGCTTGAGGGATGCTCCCTGAAATGCCCCTAGTTCTAGTGCAACTTGCATGAGACCCCTCTCCGCTCATATCCGGTATATTACATGTATCTGTTCAGTATTCTGGGCTCTCACATCTATATGTTCACTGCAATGGACAGGAGACAAATATTGTTATACTGGCTGATATGTACCAGTATCAGTATGTGCTGTGTTCATGTATGTTGGTAATGGACTACTGGTGTGTGTGGTAGCCTGCACGCCTCCGTGACGGGCCCATTGATCGAGCCGTTTGCCCGAGTGCAGAGCATTCACCTTTGTCCAATATGGCTACATTGGAAATTCATCTTGTTGCTTAGTGCTCCTTTAGTGATGCAAAAGAGCTGACACTTTAAATGTTAGTTTTCAACCATTAGGATGATTTGCAGACATTGATCTGCTATTATCTATATCTGAAATATACATACGAATGAATTTATAATGCTTTTAACCTGGTTATGCTGGTCCTAAATTCTAGCAAAGTATCAATTGCACTAAGGAGAGTTTTATAAGTTTGATAATATATTTGTGAGTGAAATACGGACACTAGGAAACCTGGCTGTTTCCTTGTGCAGAAATAATTCCAAATAGTGCAGAGTTTCTCCCTGTGTCCCCCACACCTCTTAGATTGTAAGCTCATGTGGACAGGAACATCCTTACCTTGTTTCATGTCACTGTATGTTATTTGTATAATGATCCCCTCAATGTACAGCGCTACGTAGTAAGTCGCTGCTTAATAAATAAAGAATAAGACTAATCATGTACACGTGTGTGTGTGTGTACGTGTGTGTGTACATGTGTGTGTACGTGTGTGTGACCAACACAATCTCCTGCGGGTGCAGTGTTCTGTGGGGGGACGTTGCTCTCCTCGTAGGATGGCAGCAGTCTGGAAGCTAACTCTGAGCATACAGGGATATTGCAGCAGTGTGTTGTGTTATGTGGGCAGAACTTTACCTAGAGCTGATCCTGCTTCTTTGGAGAGATGTTGGAGTCAGTTGAGCATTAGAGCATGTGGTGTAGTATTATACAGTGTTTGTTATCCGACCCTGAGCTATGTTGCTGGTATTTCACACTTCAGTGGGGCTTCATCAGCAATGTGACAATGTAGATCTGTTACCCCCCCCCCCCCTACACACACACACACACATACACACACACACACCACACACCACACACACCACACAGCACACACCACACACACCACACACACACCACACACACCACACACACCACACACACCACACACACCACACACACCACACACACACACACACCACACACACACACACACCACACACCACACACCACACAGCACACACCACACAGCACACACCACACACACCACACACACCACACACACACACACACCACACACACACACACACACACCACACACCACACACACACACACCACACACACACACAGCACACACAGCACACACCACACACCACACACCACACACACACACAAACACACACACACACACACACACACACACACACACACACTGGCTTCAGTCCTAGAGGTGTATAATTAACCTCTCCGCAGTAGATATATATCTGTGAACAGGAGGATATGGGTCCAGTATGTAAATTAGTGGGAGGAGACTGCTGCTGACAGGTATTTATGACGCAATAATGAACTTAATCAGTAAAGTAGATCACAGTTCCCGGCAGGATTCCCAGACTTGATGAGACAGGTTCAGCCACAACTTCCAGGAATGTGACATCCGGAATCACTGTAGATATATTTATGTCCTATCAGTCACAGAATGACACTATTCTTGGACAGCACAAGGCTCAGAAGTCTCTAATATGGGCCTCTCACTGGTTGTATAGTACGTTCCTGGCGTACACACGTTCACCTAATCCCATTGTATATGTCTGGACGAGGTTATACTGTATATGGCAATCAGTGGGGACACGTGCACTAGTTTAATTATTTTGTACTATAAGGGCGTTTAATTGCCTAAATTACCTTAATTGCCTTAATTACCAGTGACTGTTTACCGGAGTGAATCCACATTCTGACCCCCAGGTGCAAAACTATAAATCCGAATTGTGGACTGATGGGATTATGGCACACAGATGCTTTGTTCCACAGACTGTTCAGTTCATTTTGATGACCTCTCTTAGGTCAAGACCCCCTCCCAGCAAAGACGGGGGACTGCTATCTGGCAGTGAGGAGGTTTGGTAAAAGGGGGGTAGTCCCAGCTGCCATGGGAGTCAGTTTGGGAAACACGGTAGCGGTAAGTGGCAAATGGATTGGCGTCACGCAGGATTGAGCGCAGCTTCCCTTAGCTACATGGGAACATTCTGTAGTGTCTGATGTCCCAGGCTGCCCTGGAGGCGGCCCCCAACTTCTAGGGGGCTCTGGTTGCCCTGGTGGCGGCTTCCAGCTTCTAGGACCTCTGGCTGCCCTGGTGGCGGCTTCCAGCTTCTAGGGGGCTCTGGCTGCCCTGGTGGTGGCCCCAGTTTCTAGGGGCTCTGGCTGTCTTGGTGGCCCCAGCTTCTAGGGGGCTCTGGCTGTCTTGGTGGCGGCTTCCAGCTTCTAGGGGGCTCTGGCTGCCCTGGTGGTGGCCCCAGTTTCTAGGGGCTCTGGCTGTCTTGGTGGCCCCAGCTTCTAGGGGGCTCTGGCTGTCTTGGTGGCGGCTTCCAGCTTCTAGGGGGCTCTGGCTGCCCTGGTGGTGGCCCCAGCTTCTAGGGGCTCTGGCTGTCTTGGTGGCCCCCAGCTTCTAGGGGGCTCTGGCTGCCCTGGTGGTGGCCCCAGCTTCTAGGGGCTCTGGCTGTCTTGGTGGCCCCCAGCTTCTAGGTGCTCTGGCTGCCCTGGTGGTGGCCCCAGCTTCTAGGGGCTCTGGCTGTCTTGGTGGCCCCAGATTCTAGGGGCTCTGGCTGCCCTGGTGGCGGCCCCCCATCTTTTGGAGGTCCAGGTTGAATGACGACATAGGAATATTTCTCCCAATACAATATGACATATCTGCAATAAGAGCTGAGATATCTTCTTATTGTTATAAGATCATAACCTGATCACCTGGGTACTGTGTGCGGATTACTCAGAGTCAGACGAGTGCTCAGACCTGGTTGATTTTCTGACTGAATGTGATGTTCCCCAGAAGTTTTGATAATGATGGGACCACTAGTCAGATGCTGCAAGTGACAGCAGGGGGGAAATGTATCAAGCTGCGGGTTTGAAAAGTGGAGATGTTGCCTATAGCAACCATTAAGATTCTAACCATTATTGTCTAGAATGTAATAAATAAGTGATAACTAGAATCTCTAAGAAGACTGTAGGAGAACTTGAGAGGGTCCGGAAGTGGTTAACCTCACTAATAAAGTGAATGGAAGGGTAACATTATTAGAGGAGGTTAGATTCACTATTTTTATTTATTTACATAACAGGCACCTAAAAGATGATCTAATTATATTCAGGATCAATACATAAACTTGTCTAACAAAGATTTTCATACAAAGAACCATAGAATAGGTGACGAGCATAGGAAGGGTTCTTTACTGTAAGGGCAAGTACACTGTGCAATTCTTATTACATGAGGTAGTGATGGCAAAGTCACAATATAAAAATGGATTGGCATTCCTGCTCCATAATATAGATTTGGCTTTATGGCCTCAAAACTGCTTGTAAAGAGCAGTCTGGAGAAGTGCTGACTGTCCGACAGCCGCAACGTTTGTTAATACTTTGTCATTATTTCCTGTAGTTCCAGATTGTGCGACGGCTCACGGAGCTGGTCTGCCGGTACGAGCAGTGGCTGTCCCCAGGTCTCAGGCCTTCGTGACTAAGCTATGTCCAAGGTCCTGCAAACTTTCGTACTGGAGGAAGAAGAGGAGGAGGACGAAGATACCTCGAACAGCGGTGGAACAGTGGATGATGAAGACGATGGCGAGCCCAAGATCTGCCGTGTGTGTGGTGACCGAGCTACTGGGTATCATTTCAATGTCATGACCTGTGAAGGCTGCAAAGGCTTCTTCAGGTAAGATACACTGGTTAGATACAGTGGTTAGATACACTGGTTATATACACTGGTTATATACACTGGTTATATACACAGGTTATATACACTGGTTATATACACTGGTTATATACACTGGTTATATACACTGGTTATATACAGTGGTTAGATACAGTGGTTAGATACACTGGTTATATACAGTGGTTAGATACAGTGGTTAGATACACTGGTTATATACACTGGTTATATACACTGGTTATATACACTGGTTAGATACAGTGGTTAGATACACTGGTTAGATACACTGGTTATATACACTGGTTATATACACTGGTTATATACACAGGTTAGATACACTGGTTATATACACTGGTTATATACACTGTTTATATACACTGGCTAGATACACTGGTTAGATACACTGGTTAGATCCACTGGTTAGATCCACTGGTTAGATCCACTGGTTAGATACACTGGTTAGATACACTGGTTATATACACCGGTTAACTGTGAAGACTGAACAGATCCTGGTGCTGAAAGTCTAGATGCCTAAACTATCCTGGAGTGGTGGCTTCTGGGTAACAGCCTTTACATGGTGATATGTTGAGCTAGTGATTGGTCCACGGGGCCTCCAGACAATTGTTATCTCCTTAGTTGTCCCGCGGTAGCTGCTTCAAACTCTCCCAAAATGTTTTTTTATTGTTTCTGTCTATAGCATATAAATCTTACCTGATCTTAGTTCATTTATTTTTATCACTTTACTTTTTCTACGGATAAAGGGTGCAGCTGATCCTTTATCCCCCAAAGATCTGGGGTAGATGGTGCGACCCCAGACCCTGGGGTATATTTACTAAACTGTGGGTTTCAAAAAGTAGAGATGTTGCCTATAGCGACCAATCAGATTCTAGCTTTCATTTTGTAGAATGTACTAAATAATTGACAGCTAGAATCTGATTGGTTGCTCTAGGCAACACCTCCACTATTTGAAACCCACAGTTTAGTAAATATACCTTTTTGGGTGAGCTGAAGACTTAGTCCCATGGGTGAAACTCCAGAAGTATCCAGGGACCGTAACTACCTCTTGTTTTGTGCTCACGGGGTTTAGGGGGCTACGGGGGGCTCCTCTTCTGCCTGGAGGTCCTGGCTCTTGTCTGATTGCCCAGTGGGCAGATTGCTTATGATATGAGGTGTAATGTCTTTTCCACATTTATCCCCAGAGAACTGCTTAAAAATCAACCTGACTTTTCTTTCATTGTTCCAGTCCTCAAACTCTGCACCTGTCCTGACCCCGACTAACTGGATTAGTGTCTGTATCGTGGGAAACAATAGAAAACGTTAGAGAGGGGTTGAAGCAGCTCCGTGGGGGCAGATGGGCAGATCGGGTCTGGTGTGACTGCCCAAGGGGCTAATCAGTAACTGATCGGTCACTGTGTACTTGCTCTTACCCAGAAGTCCATAAAAGGAGTATTACTGTGTATACTTGGGTATATTGGCCGTGAATCTGTGTCGGTGCCGTTGTAAATATCTAGAGAATACAAAATAAATCAGCACTAATAGTAATTGTCTAATTAGAGGAAATTGGATTACTAAAGTCTGTGATATAATACATTGACACGCAGATATCTTTCTACCAATAAACTATTTAAATCATATTTATATTTCTGCGTTTGCTCCCATAGTGAACCAATAACCAGTTAACGGAGGTGTTTTGATGTCTTCAATTTTCTCTCCTTTTTCCAAAGTAAATATCTTGTCCTAAAACCGACCGTCCCTGGATTTTGTTTCTCTCTTGTCCTAGAATTGAACGGATGCCGATGTACCAAACACAACAAGTATTTACATATTATATAAAGCGTAGGATTGTGGTCGCTCTGATAGAACCATCTGGTGGTAATTATAACATATTGGAGGTGTAATGCGACGGGGGGGGGGGGGGTCTCCTCGTGTCGCAGTCTCCTCACAATTCATCACAGGAGATGAAATCTATATTTCCATCTATCCGAGGGCTGTAGTGTAACCAGGGTTATGAAGATGCCCATAGTTTGTGACCCCCCCTCAGCTTGCAGTAACAAGTAATGAAGATACTTCTAGCTATGTTGGAGGAGGGATACGTACTGGCAGCGATCTCTGTGGCGTTGCTAAGCAAACTGCTCTCCGTTGCCTTTGTGCATCAGAAATAATGACCTACTTCAATTAACCTGTATGGAGGACGGGAGCTTGTAGTCATGTTCAGCAGCTGTCAACATAAAAGCCTTGTTGTCACCAGCAGCGGGTGAGAACTCTCCACTTGGATGGCCGAGGTCCGGCTTCCAGGGCCCCAAACAAGGACGGAGGTTGCTAGTCAATAATTTAACATGAAATATATAAAGCGTAATCTTCTTAATGCGTTCTGTACATACACTGTGTTAGTCTGTCTTCCTTGCATACATGTTCTGTGCTATCTAGCGGCGCACATACATGCAGTTCTTAATACACAGACTCTGCCGTGTCAGTCATCACTATCAGTCGGCACTAACACCTGCTCTGTAGCTGGTACAAATGATACGGCTTCAACCAGGACTTGGATCGGCCACATCTGTGTCAGAACGCCCTCGGCACGGCCCAGCTGTCCGTGGCCTACATTAATCCGCTCCTCCCCTCCCCCGTTCCGCCCCCCCCCCCCCCCCCCGTTCTGCTCTCCTAGATGTAGGCGGCCGTAGGTGTCCCTTATGTTCAGCTGCGATCATTGCGTGAGGTCCGTTTCTGCGCAGACTCCAACCGTATTCCTGTCAGCCCTCTTGGGATTGGCGACAGGATTGTAACCTGGATATTCGTTCAGCCCACAACATGACTGCCCTCCAATGTCAAACGCACGTGAGGAAAACTGACCGAATGACCTTATTCTTCCTGTGCGATGTCCCCGCAGTCAGACCGTTGATGTAATTATGGAATATAATCCATTTATTAGGCCATGGCTGTTCCGGAACTCAGAATTCAATCTTCACCTGCGTCTGGGACAAGACACCACTACAGAAAAAAATTCTCCGGTATCTTCTACAGCCGGTGGGAGTAGAACTGTCATGTCCCTCAGATAGATGTCCTGATTTTCTTATTCGCAGTTCTGGGAGTCCTACAAGTGTCTCAGCAGAAGTTGTGCTGTGTAATGATTTGGAGCTGTACAGATATTGCACCTCGTAGTGTAGACAAATCTATACCAGGAGAGCCGTAGGTTGACTGGGCCTGCACAAGTGTTGTGAAACTACAAGTCCCAGCATGCCTTGCCAGCTATTAGCTGGTTGTCTACTGGCAAAGCATGCTGGGGGTTGTAGTTGTTCAACAACTGGAGAACCGCAGGTTGGCTTGTACTAATACCAAACAGTAACTACATATTGCTGCAGCCCTCAACATATATAGAACAGATTCCTAACCTCCACCACTCCCAATCCATGTAAAATACAGTATGATGCATCTCAGCAGCGCAGTGGGAACGCCCCATGTGTGTGTGTATATATATATATATATATATATATATATGTGTGTGTGTGTGTGTGTATATATATCTACTATATAAATGCCTAGTGGCGTGTGTGGAAAAAAAAAAACAAGCTGCAGCGCCACCTGCTGGGCAGAGTTATACACTGACCTATATATTTCTTGAAGGAGAAATTACAGTTGGGAGTGGTTGGTGGTTGTCGGGGGTGACAGTGGGGAGTTTTTAACACCTTAAGTAGCTTAATGAAGGATGAGGTGATGGAGAGAAATGATGAGGTGGTGACATGTGGACAAAACCACGTTAAAAAAGGGCGCTTGCGTCGGGAAGTAACGCTCTTCCCCTGAGGAGGCCTGGGCTAGGCCCAAATGCATGACAAGAACCTTTTTAAGACCTTAAGTAGCTTGATTTGACTAGAATGCATGAGTATCATGCACGGGTTAACTTGTGTGTGTGTGTGTGTGTATATATATATATATATATATATATATATATATATATTTCTGTGGTAATATTGGCCGTGGGCACTTTCTATAGGACACTGTCAGGACGGGTTTAGTGACAGATCCCACCAGGTCTCTCTCGCTAGTCTGGTGATAGTAAATGATTACTATAATAGGTCAGTATCATTCTGCTCTGGGCATTGTCTGTTTTTTATATTAATGTTTATGGTCATATCTGACCTTTCAGTTCTTCTGGTTTAATCTTCTCTGAAGGGGAAAATCTGCTGTATTCAGGTAGAACAGTTAGTGGAACGTTGTCATGGAAAATACTTCACGTTACTGAGCAATAATTTCCTACAAAATATCTATTTTCCAGCACTGTAAAATATATATAATATATATACATATTGTAATATAAGTAGTCGGTGGCCACTTTCCTAGGTACAGCTATACAACTGATTGTTAATGCAAATATTTAGTCAGCCAATCATGTGGCAGCAACTTAATGTATAGAAGCCTGCAGAGCTGGCCATGGAAGTGGGATCTAGGTGAGGTGGAATTATTGTGCCAGAGCGGGGGTTTGAGGACCTCAGAAAATCATTGTGTGTGCGTGTGTGTACGCGTTCGTGCATTCATGTGTGCGTGTGTGCGTGCGTGCATGTGTTTGTTTTGATGCTTCAGGCTGTTCATTCCCGCTATGTCCGCCAGGTCATGTGATCTCGTTGTTTTCCAGGCGCGCTGTTAAGCGGAACCTGCGGCTCAGCTGCCCCTTCCAGAACTCTTGCGTTGTCAACAAGAACAACCGCCGGCACTGCCAGGCCTGCAGGCTGAAGAAATGCCTGGACTTCGGGATGAAACGAGAGCGTGAGTTCTGATAGAAGATCGGGGTTCTCACTGACCCCTGAGAGTTAGATCCTCTGGATCCTTATCCACCAGGAATGAGTATGTGTATATATATATATATGTGTACATAGATATATGTCAGTTCTCATTGGTCATCATTTTATGAAGCCGACCTGTAGATCTAATGCCTTCTGTAGACCTACGTAGCCGTCAGATTCTTGCTCCTGTTAATGGCGGAGCAGATGTGGGATTGGTAGAACATAATAGCATTTTGTAGGTTTAGCTTCTCTCTCGGCCAGGTGTCGTGACCCTTCTTGTAGACCACGTTCGGGTATTTTAGTGACTTGGAACGGTCTCTAGGTTAGGACGTCATTTACCGTCTGTGTTCTGCTTGCAGTGGTCATGACTGACGAGGCCGTGAATCTCCGACGGTCGCTTAAGAAGCAGAAATTGGCCCAATTACCGACCTTCCATCCCGTTTCCAGCCTGACGGAGGAGCAGAAGACGCTGGTGGAGCATCTGCATGAAGCGCACAAAAAGACCTTTGACTACAACTTCACGTTCTTCACGAACTTTCGGGTACCAGCGTAAGAGAGGGAGGAGAGGGTCCTGAGGTTGCGGAGAGAGAGGAGGCTGCGGGCAGGTGTCTGACGACTCTTAGTTTAGTGGAGTTAGGGCAGACACTTACCCCGAGGAAGTGTGCGTGTGACAAGTGCAGCTACTGCCTGAGTATGAGTGGCTGATTCTAGTGTCGCTGGAATGGTGATCTGCTTGGTCTTGTCCGGTGTTTGAGGTTTGCACAAGGTGCTTGTATCATTGGGTGGCCGCCGGCATCTAATATTTACCATAATCACAATTGATAGTGGGTTGTATATTGCAGATAGCATGTTATGGATACAGAATGTATTGTATGGATACAGGAAGCAGAGGTGAATCATTGCTCTATAGCCCTCATAACTTACTGTGATTATAATTCTCTATTCCCAGCCAGTCCGACGACATTGTGACCCAGCAGACCTGACCCAGCAGACCACCGCTGACGCCTACTTGATGTTACCTCACATATCGGACCTCCACACCTACATAATCAAAGGCGTCATCAACTTTGCCAAAATTATTCCTTATTTTAGGTACAGCGATCTCGTCCTCTGTATATTATTGTACATTATTTTTCTCCACAGTACTTTGAACTTCCTCGAGGCCCCCTGTCCGTGTGATCCCTGTAATTAGAGCCCTGACAAACATTTTCTCCGTGGCTCCAGGCTGGGGATTGGTCGAGTATTTGTCTGTGTGTAACCTCTGTCTCTTGTATCAGGGACCTGGACATCCAGGACCAGATCGCTTTGTTGAAAGGCTGCGCGCTGGAGCTCTCGCTGATCCGATTCAACACTGTGTTTGACAGCGAGACGGGGACGTGGGCATGTGGGGATATCACCTATAATATTGATGATGTGGCCATGGGTGAGTCCGAGCACACAAAATACACATTCATAGATGTCAGTTTATACTCTCTTGATGGGTAAATAATCACCAGAATGTTATGTCAATAGTTAGATCAAATGATTGTCCTCATCTCTGTTTAGAACTGAGAGTTGGGGCAGCCTTATTATTTCATCAGCTTAGCCTTAGGCGATATGTAACCTGCCCCCTAGTGGTCAAATTACCATGGAAAATAGTATAATTCTTGATAGTAACCAATAAGTTTAGAAGAAAACATATGTCAGGAGGAGGAGTATGCTCACTTATTCAGCTGTAATACCTGTGTCAGGATAATGTCATACTAATATCACATAACTATAATCCGCTGTCTCACAAGACGCATCCTAACACGTGGGATCTGGGGTCCTCACTTTCCAGTTACTTACATTCATATCACTCCCTGTACTCTCTAATCATTACCTTTCTTACCAACGTGTATTCTTATCATTCACTCATCCTACTCTATTATCAGCCCATATTCTACAATACACTATGTTCTTTTACCGATTAGCATTATAATCACTCACTCACTTATCGGCATACAGTCATGGCCAAAAGTTTTGAGAATGACACAAATATTATTTTTCACAAAGTCTGCTGCCTCAGTTTTTATGATGGCAATTTGCATATACTCCAGAATGTCATGAAGAGTGATCAGATGAATTGCAAAGTCCCTCTTTGCCATGACAATGAACTTTATCCCCAAAACAACATTTCCACAAGATTTCAGCCCTGCCACAATAGGACCAGCTGCCATCAGGTCAGTGATTCTCTCGTTAACACATGTGAGAGTGTTGACGAGGACAAGGCTGGAGATCACTTGTCATTCTGATTGAGTTAGAATAACAGACTGGAAGCTTTAAAAGGAGGGTGGTGCTTGAAATCATTGTTGTTCCTCTGTTAACCATGGTTACCTGCAAGGAAACACGTGCAGTCATCATTGCTTTGCACAAAAAGGGCTTCACAGGCAAGGATATTGCTGTTAGTAAGCATTTATCGGATCATCAAGAACTTCAAGTAGAGAGATTCAATAGTTGTGAAGAAGGCTTCAGGGCGTCCAAGAATGTCCAGCAAGCTTCAGGACTGTCTCCGAAAGTTGATTCAGCTGCGGGATCAGGGCACCACCAGTGCAAAGCTTGCTCAGGAATAATAGCAGGCAGGTGTGAGTGTATCTGCACGCACAGTATGGTGAGGACTTTTGGAGGATGGCCTGGTGCCAAGAAGGCCAGCAAAGTAGCCACTTCTCTTCAGGAAAACCACCAGGGCCAGACTTATATTCTGCAAAAGGTACAGGGATTGGACTGCTGAGGACTGGGGTAAAGTAATTTTTCTGTGAAGAATCCCATTTCAGATTGTTTGGGGCATCTGGATAAACACTTGTCCGGAGAAGGAAAGGTGAGCGCTACCATCAGTCCTGTGTCATGCCAACAGTAAAGCATCCTGAGACTGTTCATATGTGAGGTTGCTTCTCAGCCAAGGGAGTGGGCTCACTCACAATTTTGCCTAAGAACACAGCCATGAATAAAGAATGGTACCAAAACATCCTCCAAGAGCGACTTCTCCCAACCATCCAAGAACAGTTTGGTGATGTACAATGCCTTCTCCAGCATGAGGGAGCACCTTGTCATAAGGCAAAAGTGACTCGGGGATCAAAACATCAAATTTTTGGGTCCATGATCCAGAAAACTCCCCAGACCTTAATCCCATTGAGAACTTGTGGTGAATCCTCGAGAGACGGGTGGACAAACAAAAACCCACAAATTCTGACAAACTCCAAGCATTGATTAGACAAGAATGGGCGGCCACCAGTCATTATGTGGCCCAGAAGTTGATTGACAGCTGCCAGGGCAAATTGCAGAAGTCTTCAAGAAGCAGGGTCAACACTGCAAATATTGACTCCTTGCATAAACTTAATGTAAATGTCAATAAAAGCCTTTGACACTTATGAAATGCTTGTAATGTTACTTCAGTATACCCTAGTAACATCTGACAAAAAGGTCTAAAAACATTGAAGCAGCAAACTGTGTGAAAACCAATACCTGTGTCATTGTCAAAGTTTTGGGCCATGACTGTACATTCTATTCTCTCTTCTTACTGGATTGCATGTGAATCACTCCCTCTCCTCTTACTGACTCTCCTTCTGCTTAATCACTAGCTTACTGACACACATATTGCTCGGTCGCTCGCTCACTGGCACACATTTTGCTCATTCACTTACTGGAAGACATATTGCTCGCTCAATCGCTCGCTTGCTTGCACACTTTCTGCTTGCTCAGTTACTCCCCTACTGAGTGACCTCTTTTCTGTTTTTTCAGCTGGATTTCGTAACCTGTTTCTGGAGCCGTTGATTCGATTTCATTGTATGCTGAAGAAGTTGAACCTGCGGAGTGAGGAGTACGCGCTCATGCAGGCTGTATCCCTCTTCTCAGCAGGTACCTTCCGGCTTAGTCTCCAAAAGGGGAGGTTTTGGGAGTAGTAAGAGGCTGAGGGGTCTGCAGAAGATACACTGATGGTTGTGTAGATCTTATCTTACAGACCCCTAAGATTTTTTTCATTCATTGTATTTGCAAACTGCACCCACGGAAAGGGGGGGGGGAACCTCGGATGGGGCCATTCATCACAATATATTGTCATCTTTTAGTCTGTGTCTTCTGTGGTCGGGGACACGTAATCCATTCATGTGCGTATATGTAGATCATCATGTGGAGGCTCAGACCCGTCATTTAGTGTCCAGAGACAGATTTGTCTTTCTGGATTTCCAGATGTGGTTTATAAATGGTGAATTATAATTGATGTTTCTGCATTTTAGACCGTCCCGGTGTCTGTGATCATGAGACCATTGATAAAATCCAGGAGCACTTTGCGCTAACCCTGATGTCGTACATTGAAAGTCATCGGCCGCCTTCTCCGGAAAGCAGGTGATCTGGTGATGGGGTGTTAGAGGAATGAGATCCTTTTCCAGCAGATCTTGCAATCAAAGTGACTGTTTTTTCTAGGGGAGGGGGCCCATGTGTTTCTGTGTGCCCGCTTGTGCTGAATAGGCTGGGACTGTGTGACGTTACGTCAGGGGGGCTCCACCTGTTATAGTAGCATCCGTGCTGGGACCTGTGCTGTTCCTTCGCCTGAAATTCCTGCTATGAGCATTTTTTGGCGGGTTGAGCGGAGGGGAGGGGAGGGGAGGGGGGGGGGGGGGGGGGTAATAATCATCATAAGTACGTATATTGCACCCGCAAAAGATAATCCTCCGCTTCCCCCTCTGACTGTGCCATGATTACGTAAACACGGCCTTATTATACATACGCTGCGCTCATCCGGCCTTTCCTCCCCCACGGTGGTAGTCTTTAAAGCGACGATCTAAACACCGACAGCACGTACCCCGACATGACACCGACGCAGTCATTCCCAACAGATTGGTCGTACCAACTGCTTGAAAAAGAGACTTGAAAGAATTCTGATCAATAAAGATCCCAGCCAGCTACAATGACGTCACTGTGAAGGGAAACACAGTTATGTATGTATATGCTGTTTTAGTGGTAATCTAAAGAGGCGCCGGCTGCACAATGTACCAGTCTTTGTAAAGCACATTGTACAGGGCAAGATCGGATTTATTTCAAGTCTCTCTTTCAAGCAGTCGGTATGACCGGTCTGACGGACGATCGCGTCGGTGTCGTCATGTTGGGGTTTGTGTTGTCGGCCATACTACCTCTCTAACTGCAAGAAGTGACAAGTGTCTGATGTGTCAGAGTCTGCACAGGACTATAGGAGTGTGTGTGATATTGTGCACAGGACTATAGGAGTGTGTGTGATATTGTGCACAGGACTATAGGAGTGTGTGTGATATTGTGCACAGGACTATAGGAGTGTGTGTGATATTGTGCACAGAACAGAAACGTATTTTACACAAAACAAAATAAACGGGCTTAAGTCCGACTCTTCGTGAGGCCATTGAGTTAATGTAATTTTTTTTTACCACATTTTCACCCTCTTTGCAATGAATATAAAAATGATTTCTAGCTCTTCATCTTCACTATCTTCAATAGTTATAGTCATTAAAACCTTTGGTAGCTTCGAGGACTATTCCTAGATGCTCTGTCTATTCTTAAATCTCAAATGTACTAAGAAATGCGAAGTCACAAAGTAAAATGAATTAATTGTTCATATATTTAGAAAACAAAGAATGTTTAATCGAATATTTCACAAGTTTTCAAATATGTAGATCTCAAGCAGCCCTGTCCATTCCTCCATTTCCCACTCTACCCCACCCTGTGCCCTCCACGTCCCACTCTACCCCACCCTGTGCCCTCCACGTTCCACTCTACCCCACCCTGTGCCCTCCACGTCCCTCTCTACCCCACCCTGTGCCCTCCACGTCCCACTCTACCCAACCCTGTGCCCTCCACATCCCACTCTACCCCACCCCACCCTGTGCCCTCCACATCCCACTCTACCCAACCCTGTGCCCTCCACATCCCACTCTACCAAACCCTGTGCCCTCCACGTCCCACTCTACCCCACCCTGTGCCCTCCACATCCCACTCTACCCAACCCTGTGCCCTCCACGTCCCACTCTACCAAACCCTGTGCCCTCCACGTTCCACTCTACCCCACCCTGTGCCCTCCACGTCCCACTCTACCCAACCCTGTGCCCTCCACGTCCCACTCTACCCCACCCTGTGCCCTCCACGTCCCACTCTACCCCACCCAAAGTTCACTGGACTAAGCTCTGCACTGACTTCTGTCCAATACTGGGACACCCACTGTCTGTACGTGCCCTGATCGGTGAGAAGTTTACCTGGCAACGGTTCTCGCACCATCCGGAATACGTTTTAAGTCAATTGCGTCCCCAGTACAGTGGGAAGGTATTTTCACACCAGGCAGATACCTCAGTAAAGCATACTTAAAGTTTATGTAACACTTTCACCGAAGAGCTGACACTTTCATGAAGGTTTACAGTTTACAATGCAATTATGTGAATAGCAAATAATGACGTCTCATACTTTACACGACAACCACTGAATTGTCCTGTACGGGCACAGTGTGGATTCTTAACGCTGTTCACCTTCTACTACTGGCAAGACAGTGATCACACCCAATGTCACCCTGCTTTTGGCAGGTACGCACCAATAATTGTTGTTATTCATCAGCTATTTGTTTCTTCTTGTAGCTAGTTCCTCCTGAAGAGTCCAGCAGAAACTGTAATCCCCAGCCAGTCCTGTCTGACAAATCTCTCTTCCTGTTCCCAGACAAAGCTTCTTATATCCCCTCCGGTTCCCACATTGTGGGGTGCTGGGTATCCAATAGGGCAACCAGCTTTGCATATTACTGGAGTGGTGGCCCTTATCTTCTGGTTTCCTGCCAAGTCTCTGCCTCTTGTGCTCCGGCAAACCCATGCCGACGATGGCTCACCAAGGTCTGTAGATAAGAGAAACAGCACAAGAGCTTCTTTGCTCAACGTAGAATCTTCATTCTATACTGTAATTCCGAGCAGGGGTGTCCTCCTAGAATGAACCCCATGGTGGATTTTTAGAAGTTCTTGAGCTGACTGACATTTCCAGACAGACTAAATTTTCGTTATTGGTGCCTAGAACCTTGTCCTCTTCACAGTTTATGCTATGTAAATAAGTCCGATTTCCCCAGTCTGTATATATATATATCTAACCCCATCCATCCATTTCAATAATAAGGCTGTTAGTAGATTCTTGCCCAAAATAGTACCCAGTATAGTCTGCCAAGTACCTTTTATAAAGCGGACACATTTTAGGTTTGCATCCTGTGCTGCGATCTCTGTTTTTCTACATCTCAACATTGTATTGGCATTAGTAGCTGCTGCCTGGCCTTGAGTGCTCAGATCTAGGTTCCCATCAATTAATATTCCTAGATCTTGTGATCTCCGTTTTCCACAATTCTATCCCATTACCAAAGCTGCTACCATGATCCACAGCCTAGGTGTGCGATCTTACTTTCATTTACATTACATTTTAGCTGCCATTTTTTAAGAACTTTCCCATTTGTTCAAATTCTCTAAACTCTCCATAGTGTTGTGTCTTCTGCATCTATAGACACCTTACTCCTCCTACACGGTATGGTCCAATAATGATTCTTATTATACACCTCTAATAACCTAAGCCCAGTGTGAATATGCTCCACTTATCTTCTATCCTGCATCCACTTCTCTATCTATGTATAGAATTTATTCCTTAGACCTAGAACTCTCATCTTATGGACAAGGCTGTTTTCCTCAATTGATTAAACCTCTTATCTCCTCATAAAACGAATGATCTTGATATGGCCGGTCGTTTGTCAGCCCCTACTGACACTGGAGGGTCATTATCTTTCCTGCTCATTATCTTTGTTGTTTGGAGAGTTCTTAGTGCATTACTTGGAGTGCACCTCTATTAAGCAGAAGGACCTTGACACTGGGGTCTGGAGCATTGAGATTGCGTTACCACCCTGCCCAGCAGAAACTGTAATTGTTTTGAGAGGCAGTTGCTGCTCATTAGTCTGGAAAGGGGCGATTATTTCCAAACCATTTGAAGTCTCTCAGTCTAAAGTTAGAAAGAGGAAATGGAGAACACGGAAGACAACAGCCAAGCTTCCCAGGATTAGTCCTCTCCGCACATTCACCCATGGATCAAATCGTATGACTCTCCGAGAAAACGCAAAGAACCCAACAGTTAAATCCATAGATCTTCAGTCCTCTCTAAATACAGTAGATGTTAAAGTTCATGGTCCGAAACAAACTGAACATGTATGTCTTGGTAGGGCAAGGGTTGGCAAGGAGAAAGCCTCTCAGTACTGCTCAGAGTTCAAAGTTCCAATGAATGAAGACTTCTGGAACAATGTCCTCTGGACAGAACAGATGTTGCTTGGTCTCAGCACAATCCCATGTTTGGTGAACAAGCTGGTGGAGAGGTTATGGTTTTGGTTTGTTTTGCAGCCACAGGTCATGGATGGTTTGCAATCTTAGATTCCACCATGATCTGCTTTGCATACCCAATTATTCGATAAGATAAGGCCGTCTGTCCTAAAACTGAAGCTTGGTTGACAGAGGATCATGCGACAGAACAATGACCTTACTCAACACACCAGTAAATCTACATCTCAGTGGCTTTAAAGGAAAAGAACTAAGGTTTTGTCAAAGTCCAGACTTCAACCCTGTTGAGATGCTACGTGTGGAATGTCGCAGATTAATACCCTCAGACGTCCATCAACTGCAGCAGTAGTGTGAGGACGAGTGGGGCAGAACCCCTCAAATATTATATAAGAAGCTGAATAAACTCATTCAGAAAACAACAGATTTATAAAACGTTAGGACAACCTAGATCTGGAAGAGGATGTACTTTCTTCTGTCCATGTATGTTTATGTACGTACTAGTAATGGGCAAAACTAAAAACCTGCTTGTGAACCTTTGGGGACAGAAGTGTTTGCCCCCCACATCAAGCCCCCGGGCAGTTCCCATAGTGCTGAGCGTAGTTTGCTGCTGGGACTTACAAGGGGGAGTTGGGGGGATTTGGGTTGTGTGGATCTTGTCCCCCTCTGTATCACGATTTTTTTTTTCTATATGGTCCACATGTTTGTTTAGTTGAATACTATGTTGTCTGTACTATGTTGTCTGTCTCTGGTTTGTATTTATTTTTTTATATTTGTTTTACTTCTTGTTCCAGGATCCTTTTTCCAAAGATCATGGAATGTCTGACGGAGCTGCGCAGCATGAACGACGAGCACAGTAAGCAGCTCTTTCAAATCTGGGACGTTCAGCCGGATTACACCCCCCTCATGCGAGAGGTCTTCAGCAGCCTGTCCGAGTGACGCTGGATGTTATACAACATCTCCCAGCTCGGACGTGTTCCCATCAGCCCATCATCTAAGTGTCTGCCTATCCGGGAGTGTATAGTCTAGTGTGGGTGTCTCTGCTCTCGTGACGCTCCGTTACTAGACGCTCCTCCCTCCGAGGGCGGCTTCCGGAACAGGATCTTTTGTTGAATGTGAACTTATGGATGATCCATTTCTGATTTACTTACATCATAAGATCTTACTACAAAGGGCAGGGAGCAATTATCTCAGGACAATCATATATCAGGGAATCACAATAGACAGTATCTTTCTCTCACCGGTCGTCTCCATGTCCTCACCACATGGTAACCTCACCGGACATCACCGGTCATCTCCATGTCCTCACCACATGGTAACCTCACCGGACATCTCCATGTCCTCACCACATGGTAACCTCACCGGACATCACCGGTCGTCTCCATGTCCTCACCACATGGTAACCTCACCGGACATCTCCATGTCCTCACCACATGGTAACCTCACCGGACATCACCGGTCGTCTCCATGTCCTCACCACATGGTAACCTCATCGGACATCACCGGTCGTCTCCATGTCCTCACCACATGGTAACCTCACCGGACATCACCGGTCATCTCCATGTCCTCAACACATGGTAACCTCACCGGACATCACCGGACATCTCCATGTCCTCACCACATGGTAACCTCACCGGACATCACCGGTCATCTCCATGTCCTCACCACATGGTAACCTCACCGGACATCTCCATGTCCTCACCACATGGTAACCTCACCGGACATCACCGGTCATCTCCATGTCCTCACCACATGGTAACCTCACCGGACATCAGGGATATCAGACAATCAGGGAGTTTCGTGACTATGGGACAGAGTTTGTGCCTAAAACACATCTACCTGGACTTCACCACCGTCCCAATATTGTACTCTCATCGGCACAGGCCGGTCTGTTTACATTAGGGTAACTCATAGCGGTGGGTGAGGAGGGGGGCAGAGGGGGTAATAACACTGAGGAATATTCTTTAAACTGCTGCTGATCCTATACACAGTATGATAAAAAACAACAATATTTTTCTGCCAAATTAACATATTTATTTTTACTCTCTTTTTTTACCCACATTTTGCAGAATATAGAGATAAATGTCACAGTTTAGTTAGCAATTATTGATGTTCTTCTAGCAACTAAAGTTAAGATCTAAATGTGTTATTATTTACGTTAGAAACACATCCCTGATACTATCCCTGGGTGTAATGTATTGATCTGTGTTGGATGTATCAGTAGTGATTAGTAAGTGATCATTTTCTTAGCAGTAAATGGATAACACTCTCTGAACCTCCGGGACCCCGTCCAGAACGGCGCTGGCTCATCAGAAAGGACATTTCAGATGAAATGCGTTTGTGTATATAACGGGGCAGAAACCCGTCCCACAATTGTTATTTTGGGTACAATTTACCAGGCCCCAATCTCAGGATAAGGATCTCCATCGTCACGGTTCTTGTGTTGTGGAAGCAGGAGGCTGCAGGTGGCTGGAGACTGGTCGGACCAGCAGGGAAACTAATTTCATATTTATCTTTAGTATTTCAGATGAATATAGTCAATGAGGTGTGTGTATCTCCAGCGCTCTTACACACGTTATGGTCCATCGGACGTGTTACAGGTGGAGCACCGTGTATCTTACACACGTGATAGTCACCACTGCGCCCAGATTACTGTGAAACGGTTCATGTGATTTCTTCCAGTTTACGCCTTTGTGACCCCCTTTAGTGTTTCATATAGTTCCCGGGTACGGAGCTGCCTTTGTCAAGTGTGATTATTGAATGTGTGTGGGGTGGCGGTAACTGGATGATCTCATTGCCAGTACGGGAAACACCGTCCCCGCTGGGAGACTTGTGGATCAGGTTCATGTTGTTCTGGTCGAGATAGAGATAAATCTCAGGAATATTAATGTCACTGACCGCAGGATAAATAGTTTTACACCGATGAATTCTCAGCGGAATATTATTGTACATATGTTGTGTGTGTGTATATACAGATGAGGACACGTGTGTACACCACTTGTGTGCCACTATAATCCTTTACTTTCCATCCGTAATAAACATATCAGAACTTACACACGTTACATAATATTTAATAACTTTTTTTTCCTGCAGTTTAATCTTTTAATGTGCAACATCCCTTCTTATCTTAAAGTTTTGCTAAGATTTATTTCCAGGTATTGCTGTTATAATACTGTAATGGACTCATTCTCCGTCCAGTTTGCTTGGGCGATTGATGTTCGGTTTTTGGGGAGAAGTGGACATTTTGTCCTATTGGTTACTTTGTACTTATAAGTAGATTACAGATACTTGTATTTCACACTGTGTCATGGGATCCTAAACATCATATATGAGCTCTGTGACTCTAGCAGTGGACATTAAGGATTAAACAAGCTATAAATGTACCAGGAGCTGCAGAAAGTTCCTAAACATTATTAGAGAACATGAGGCGGCAGCTGGGAAATTGCGCATTTTGGAAGTGAATTCCCAATGCTACGGATCAGTGAGTGCGACGTTCTGCCCAACGATGATTATTTGGGGGACAATTATACTTGTATAATTACAGCAAGGGGTCGGTACCGGCAGACATGAGCGACTATAATAAACAGGAAATAACAACGGTTCTGCTGACACCTAGAGATTAATATCAGCAGAAATAGTAAGTTGGAGGCTGCAATAAATGAAAGATGAGGCGGCTCTGCCCGAGACTGGGGCTCCGCAGACTATTAGGAACATTTTAAAATTTAAAAAAATGCAGGTAGCCCACTGAGCCAGCCCAAGGTAGCCCACTGAGCCGGTCCAAGGTAACCCATAGAGCCAGCCCAAGGTAGCCCATAGAGCCAGCCCAAGGTAACCCACTGAGCCAGCCCAAGGTAACCCACTGAGCCAGTCCAAGGTAGCCCATAGAGCCGGTCCAAGGTAACCCACTGAGCCAGCCCAAGGTAGCCCACTGAGCCAGCCCAAGGTAGCCCATAGAGCCGGTCCAAGGTAACCCACTGAGCCAGCCCAAGGTAGCCCACTGAGCCAGCCCAAGGTAGCCCATAGAGCCGGTCCAAGGTAACCCACTGAGCCAGCCCAAGGTAGCCCACTGAGCCAGCCCAACTGAACCGGTCCAAGGTAGCCCATAGAGCCGGTCCAAGGTAACCCACTGAGCCGGTCCAAGGTAGCCCATAGAGCCGGTCCAAGGTAACCCACCGAGCCAGCCCAAGGTAGCCCACTGAGCCAGCCCAAGGTAGCCCAACTGAACCGGTCCATGGTAGCCCACTGAGCCAGCCCAAGGTAGCCGACTGAACCAGTCCATGGTAGCCCACTGAGCTGGTCCAAGGTAGCTCACTATGAGACCAGCCTGGAGAGCTGCCCCACAGCCCAGCCTTGCCTGGATTCTGCTGTGGAACAAGTAGTAGAACAGAGTTGGCAGCACATGCTGGGACTTGTAGTCCTACAGAAACTAGAGCACCATGGTTTGGTTATTTGTGCTATAAGGAAACTGTCACCCTTAGTACAGAGCTGGGGCTGTAAGTGATCAGGAGATAATCAGTAATGTGCAGACTGTCGGTGACGGTTCCCCAGTTACCTGTACAGAAGTTATTCTGGTCACAGCTGGAAACTAGAATAACAGGAATCTCTGGTCTGACGCCAACACGACGGAGCCCCTGTATCTATTATATAGAGTGATACAGAAGAGGCGGCAACAGGTTCATGGAACATTTATTATTGACGTCAAACAGAGTAAATAAACTGACACCAGCTGCAGCGGTGCAAGAACTCTGGGCCTGATTCATTAAGGATCTTTACTTCAGAAACTTCTTGTTTCAGTCTCCTGGACAAAACCATGTTACAATGCAAGGGGTGCAAATTAGTATTCTGTTTTGCCCATAAGTTAAATACTGACTGTTTTTCATGTAGCACACAAATACTTGATAGCTTATTTGTACACTGAACTTTAAAGTTGATATTTGTGTGTTACATGAAAAAACAGTCAGTATTTAACTTATGTGCAAAACAGAATACTAATTTGCACCCCTTGCATTGTAACATGGTTTTGTCCAGGAGACTGAAATAAGAAGTTTCTGAAGTAAAGATCCTTAATTAATCAGGCCCTCTAATCAGGCACTGTGAGGGCTTCTCAATTACACGTTCACCACCAGAGGCCAATTCTGCTGATGTGAGATCTACATGTTCACCACCAGAGGCCAATTCTGCTGATGTGAGATCTACATGTTCACCACCAGAGGGCAGCACTACTGCTGTGAGGAAGATCTAAATGTTCACCACCAGAGGGCAGCACTGCTGCTGTGAGGAAGATCTACACGTTCACCACCAGAGGGCAGCACTACTGCTGTGAGGTAGATCTACGTATTCACCACCAGAGGGCAGCACTAATGCTCTGAGTAGGATCTACACGTTCACCACCAGAGGGCAGCACTACGAATGTGAGGTAGATATATGTGTTCACCACCAGAGGGCAGCACTACAAATGTGAGGTAGATCTACATGTTTGCCACCAGAGGGCATCTCTGCTGATGTGAGATCTACACGTTCACCACTAGAGGCCAATTCTGCTGATGTGAGATCTATGTATTCACAACCAGAGGGCAGCACTACTGCTGTGAGGTAGATCTATGTGTTCACCACCAGAGGGCAGCACTACTGCTGCAAGGTCAATCCACGTGTTCACCACCAGAGGGCAGCACTACTGCTGTGAGGAAGATCTACACGTTCACCACCAGAGGGCAGCACTACTGCTGTGAGGAAGATCTACACGTTCACCACCAGAGGGCAACACTACTGCTGTGAGGAAGATATATGTGTTCACCACCAGAAGGCAGCACTACTGCTGTGAGGTAGATCTACGTATTCACCACCAGAGGGCAGCACTACTGCTGTGAGGTAGATCTACAAATTCACCACCAGAGGGCAGCACTACTGATGTGAGGTAGATCTATGTATTCACAACCAGAGGGCAGCAATACTGCTGTGAGGAAGATATGTGTTCACCACCAGAGAGCAGCACTACTGCTGTGAGGTAGATCTACACGTTTGCCACCAGAGGGCATCTCTGCTGATGTGAGATCTACACGTTCACTAGAGGCCAATTCTGCTGATGTGAGATCTACACGTTCACCACCAGAGGGCAGCACTACTGATGTGAGGTAGATCTATGTATTCACCACCAGAGGGCAGCACTACTGCTGTGAGGTAGATCTACGTATTCACCACCAGAGGGCAGCACTACTGCTGTGAGGTAGATCTACGTATTCACCACCAGAGGGCAGCACTACTGATGTGAGGTAGATCTATGTATTCACAACCAGAGGGCAGCAATACTGCTGTGAGGAAGATATGTGTTCACCACCAGAGAGCAGCACTACTGCTGTGAGGTAGATCTACACGTTTGCCACCAGAGGGCATCTCTGCTGATGTGAGATCTACACGTTCACTAGAGGCCAATTCTGCTGATGTGAGATCTACACGTTCACCACCAAAGGGCAGCACTACTGATGTGAGGTAGATCTATGTATTCACCACCAGAGGGCAGCACTATTAATGTGAGGTAGATCTACTTATTCACCACCAGAGGGCATCTCTGCTGATGTAAGATCTATACATTCACCACTAGAGGGAGCACTACTGCTGTTAGATAAATCTATGCATTCACCACCAGAGGGCAGCAGTAGTGCTGTGAGGTAGATCTACACATTCACCACTAGCGGGCAGCACTACCAATGTGAGGTAGATCGATGCGTTCACCACTAGAGGGCAGCACTACCAATGTGAGGTAGATCGATGCGTTCACCACTAGAGGGCATCTCTGTTCATGTGAGGTAGATCTACACGGTCAAAACCAGAAGGAATCTCTGCTCATGGGAGCTTGATCTACACATTCACCACCAGAGGGCAGCACTACTGCTGTGAGATAGATCTACGTGTTCACCACCAGAGGGCAGCACTACTGCTGTGAGGTCAATCTACATGTTCACCACCAGAGGGAAGCACTACTGCTGTGAGGTCAATCTACGTGTTCACCACCAGAGGGAAGCACTACTGCTGTGAGGTAGATCTACGCGTTCACCACCAGAGGGCAGCACTACTGCTGTGAGGAATATCTACATGTTCAGCACCAGAGGGCATCTCTGCTGATGTGAGATCTACACGTTCACCACCAGAGGCCAATTCTGCTGATGTGAGATCTACATGTTCATCACCAGGGGCAAATTCTGCTGATGTGAGATCTACATGTTCACCACCAGAGGGCAGCACTACTGATGTGAGGTAGATCTATGTATTCACAACCAGAGGGCGGCACTACTGCTGTGAGGTAGATCTACGTATTTACCACCAGAGGGCAGCACTACTGCTGTGAGGTAGATCTACGTATTCACCACCAGAGGGCAGCACTATTACTGTAAGGTAGATCTACGTATTCACCACCAGAGGGCAGCACTACTGCTGTGAGGTAGATCTACGTATTTAGCATAAGAGGGCAGCACTACTGCTGTGAGGTAGATCTATGTATTCACCACCAGAGGGCAGCACTATTACTGTAAGGTAGATCTACGTATTAACCACCAGAGGGCAGCATTACTGCTGTGAGGTAGATCTACGCGTTCACCACCAGAGGGCAGCACTACTGCTGTGAGATAGATCTACGCGTTCACCACCAGAGGGCAGCACTACTGCTGTGAGGAAGATCTACACGTTCACCACCAGAGGGCAGCACTACTGCTGTGAGATAGATCTACGTATTTAGCACCAGAGGGCAGCACTACTGCTGTGAGGTAGATGTACGTATTTAGCACCAGAGGGCAGCACTACTGCTGTGAGGTAGATCTACGTATTCACCACCAGAGGGCAGCACTATTACTGTAAGGTAGATCTACGTATTCACCACCAGAGGGCATCTCTGCTGTGAGAACTACACATTCACCACTAGAGGGAGCACTACTGCTGTTAGAAAAATATACGCATTCACCACCAGAGGGCAGCACTACCCATGTGAGGTAGATCGATGTGTTCACCACTAGAGGGCATCTCTGTTCATGTGAGGTAGATCTACACATTAACCACCAGATGGCATCTCTGCTGGTGTGAGGTAGATCTATGTATTTACAACCAGAGGGCAGCACTACTGCTGTGAGGTAGATCTACGTATTCACCACCAGAAGGCAGCACTACCAATGTGAGGTAGATCTACACGTTTGCCACCAGAGGGCATCTCTGCTGATGTGAGATCTACACATTTACCACTAGAGGCCAATTCTGCTGATGTGAGATCTACATGTTCACCACCAGAGGGCAGCACTACTGCTGCAAGGTCAATCCACGTGTTCACCACCAGAGGGCAGCACTACTGCTGTGAGGAAGATCTACACGTTCACCACCAGAGGGCAGCACTACTGCTGTGAGGAAGATCTACACGTTCACCACCAGAGGGCAGCACTACTGCTGTGAGGAAGATCTACACGTTCACCACCAGAAGGCAGCACTACTGCTGTGAGGTAGATCTACGCGTTCGCCACCAGAGGGAATCTCTGCTGATGTGAGATCTACACGTTCACTAGAGGCCAATTCTGCTGATGTGAGATCTACACGTTCACCACCAGAGGGCAGCACTACTGATGTGAGGTAGATCTACGTATTCACCACCAGAGGGCAGCACTACTGCTGTGAGGTAGATCTACGTATTCACCACCAGAGGGCAGCACTACTGCTGTGAGGTAGATCTACGTATTCACCACCAGAGGGCAGCACTACTGATGTGAGGTAGATCTACGTATTCACCACCAGAGAGCAGCACTACTGCTGTGAGGTAGATCTACGTATTCACCACCAGAGGGCAGCACTACTGATGTGAGGTAGATCTATGTGTTCACCACCAGAGAGCAGCACTACTGCTGTGAGGTCAATCTACGTGTTCACCACCAGAGGGAGCACTACTTCTGTTAGATAGATCTTCGCGTTTACCACAAGAGGTAATCTCTGCTGATGTGAAGTAGATCTACGTATTTACCACCAGAGGGCAGCAGTACTGTTGTTAGGTAGATCTACATATTCACCACCAGAAGGTATCGCTGCTGAAGGCAGATCTACACGTTCACCACCAGAGGGAGCTCTTCTGCTGTTAGATATAAAACAACAATTTCTGCGCACTACTCTATCTATATAAACCACAATTGGCGTGCAGCTACTGTAGGAGATCCCACCCTCCTAAAAACACTATACAAACAATATACTGCAGCGCTCAGCCAATTACTCTATTTATATGATGTAACACTTTGATTACCACACAATATGGACCGCCTATTGAATGCCCAATGTCCTGTAATAGTCCGTATTTCCTGTTGTAGGATTTCATATATACGGGCCTCACCGATATTCATCCCGTTCCATATGTGTATTAAAAAGAAAAACAGTCAGCTCTGAATTATGTAAATGAAGACTGCACAATCCGTTACTTACATATAAATGAGCTGGTCCGATACCACTCGATGTCAGATCCCGGATACCGCCACAGTAAAAATCCGGTCTTTATACCTCCGATTGTCTGCAGTAACAAGGTGCCCCAAACAATGTTGCAATGTGCGCCAAGTAATAAACTCCTTGTCTCCTCCGTCTTTTGGATAAAATAACTTTATTCCGTTACATGAACCTGACAGCTGACACGCTGTCTCGGATTAAAAAGACTATAATGTCCAATTACAGGATATGAGTTGTAACCACCTCTACGCGTTTCGTTCTCTACAGAGAACTTTCTCAAGAGTGATAATGTGTGATTGAAAGAACACTTTTATGCACATATCCATTTCATTGGTCAACAATCCTAATTAATTATTCAGTCTACATCTGGCTTACTATGAGAATTTTAACACATCCTGTACCACACTATAGGTTCTGTATGTGTGAATACACACTATGTACATTATATGGAAATACACATTATGTGTTAAAATACACATCATGTGTTGACACTAAATAAACAAATAATATTAAAAACATTATAAAACCAATTCAGTTATAAAGCGTTATTTAGACGCTAAATAGTTATACATCATGTTTATAATCTAATCTAAAATCCAACTTTATTCTAAAAATAAAAAATAAATATAAATTATAATCATATCAAACTAGTGTCAATACATTAAAACATCAAGTCTGTAAGAATAACAAAATACACCAATTCAGTTGTTCAACATATAGCCCACGTATATGGTTATGTATAGTAAGCACATACCCCTTACCCACATAACAACAAATATGACCTATCTAACAGGTATCATAGGATTTAGGTAGGCAGGAAATACAAATATTACTATATTTCTTGGGTCTAAATATCTACACATAACACATCTTCTACCCAACATAACAGATGTTACCCCAAAATATCTAAGTATTTATAATGACCTTAATAAATTAACAGAGTTTATTCATTATAGTATGGACTTTAACTCTAAATCAATATTAAGGCCAGTGGGTGCTAATATGTGAAGTTCATATATCCACCTCACCTCCTCTTTGTTGATTGCACTTAAAAAGTTACCACCTCTCCAACTTTGTTTAACGGACGTAATTGCTATAAACTTAAGTCCTGTTGGGTCACAATTGTGATATTCATTAAAATGTCTAGAGACACTATGCAGCGGAAACCCATTCTTTATATTCCTTATGTGTTCGCTTACTCGTACTTTTAATTTCCGTACTGTCCGTCCCACATATTGCCTCTTACAGGGACATTCTAATAAGTAAATGACATTTTTTGAATCGCATGTCAAACGACCTTTAATAGAAAATGTTTTCCCGGTTTTTTCAGAGATAAATGTACACAAAGGAACAATAGATTGTTTCTTTAAAATCTTGCAGCAATGGCATTTGCCACAATGATAAAACCCATCTTTAGAGATCGAACTAGAAAGCCACGTTCTGGATTGAGATTTTACGTCTAAGTGGCTCTGTGTCAATTTTGCTTTTAAATTGGGTGCTTTACGGTAGACTATCTTGGGGTATTGAGGTATATTTGCCTGAAGAACTTCATCTTTCTGCAGGATGTGCCAATGGCTTCTAAGAATTTTATTAATTTGTTGGGCTGATTGGGAATAGTTTGTAATAAATAAAACATCCTTTCCCCAATTGTCCGATTCTACTAAAGTATTGCTTACTGTATCCTTTCTATATGTGAGGAGTTGCTGTCTATCCATCTGTTTAGCCGTTTCATACGCCCGATGTATTAGTTGTGGGTCATATTCTTTTTCTAAGAATTGTTCTTTCACACGCATACTTTGTTCCACATATGTTTCTACATCGGTACAATTCCTACGTATCCGATTAAATTGTCCTGCAGGAATATTATTAAGCCAGTTTTGGTGATGGTGGCTTGATGCAAGTATATAGCCATTCACATCCACAGGCTTCATGTAGGTTTTTGTTTTAATTTCCTTGCCTTCTACAAAGATTTCCAAATCAAGGTAATTTATTATCTGTTTACTAACTACTGATGTAAAAACTAAATTCAGATCATTATGGTTAATATATAGCAGAAACTCATCTAATGATTCTGGTGTACCCTGCCATATCACGAGAATGTTGTCTATATACCGTCGCCAGAGCACTAGGTTCGCCGCGTGCCACCCAGGAGTCCAAATAATGTCCTCCTCCCACTTACTCATAAATAAGTTGGCGTAGCTCAGGGCGAACCTAGTGCCCAAAGCGGTACCCTGTATCTGTAGGAAAAATTCCCCATCGTACCATAGATAGTTATGCTCTAATATAAATTTTATACTATCTATAATAAAATCTATCTGTTGTGTATGTAGTTCATTATCTTTTTCTAGGTAATGTCTAACGCTATCAAGACCCTGTTTATGGGGAATAACTGTATAGAAAGATGTAACGTCGCAGCGACAGATAGATTTTATTATAGATAGTATAAAATTTATATTAGAGCATAACTATCTATGGTACGATGGGGAATTTTTCCTACAGATACAGGGTACCGCTTTGGGCACTAGGTTCGCCCTGAGCTACGCCAACTTATTTATGAGTAAGTGGGAGGAGGACATTATTTGGACTCCTGGGTGGCACGCGGCGAACCTAGTGCTCTGGCGACGGTATATAGACAACATTCTCGTGATATGGCAGGGTACACCAGAATCATTAGATGAGTTTCTGCTATATATTAACCATAATGATCTGAATTTAGTTTTTACATCAGTAGTTAGTAAACAGATAATAAATTACCTTGATTTGGAAATCTTTGTAGAAGGCAAGGAAATTAAAACAAAAACCTACATGAAGCCTGTGGATGTGAATGGCTATATACTTGCATCAAGCCACCATCACCAAAACTGGCTTAATAATATTCCTGCAGGACAATTTAATCGGATACGTAGGAATTGTACCGATGTAGAAACATATGTGGAACAAAGTATGCGTGTGAAAGAACAATTCTTAGAAAAAGAATATGACCCACAACTAATACATCGGGCGTATGAAACGGCTAAACAGATGGATAGACAGCAACTCCTCACATATAGAAAGGATACAGTAAGCAATACTTTAGTAGAATCGGACAATTGGGGAAAGGATGTTTTATTTATTACAAACTATTCCCAATCAGCCCAACAAATTAATAAAATTCTTAGAAGCCATTGGCACATCCTGCAGAAAGATGAAGTTCTTCAGGCAAATATACCTCAATACCCCAAGATAGTCTACCGTAAAGCACCCAATTTAAAAGCAACATTGACACAGAGCCACTTAGACGTAAAATCTCAATCAAGAACGTGGCTTTCTAGTTCGATCTCTAAAGATGGGTTTTATCATTGTGGCAAATGCCATTGCTGCAAGATTTTAAAGAAACAATCTATTGTTCCTTTGTGTACATTTATCTCTGAAAAAAACGGGAAAACATTTTCTATTAAAGGTCGTTTGACATGCGATTCAAAAAATGTCATTTACTTATTAGAATGTCCCTGTAAGAGGCAATATGTGGGACGGACAGTACGGAAATTAAAAGTACGAGTAAGCGAACACATAAGGAATATAAAGAATGGGTTTCCGCTGCATAGTGTCTCTAGACATTTTAGTGAATATCACAATTGTGACCCAACAGGACTTAAGTTTATAGCAATTACGTCCGTTAAACAAAGTTGGAGAGGTGGTAACTTTTTAAGTGCAATCAACAAAGAGGAGGTGAGGTGGATATATGAACTTCACACATTAACACCCACTGGCCTTAATATTGATTTAGAGTTAAAGTCCATACTATAATGAATAAACTCTGTTAATTTATTAAGGTCATTATAAATACTTAGATATTTTGGGGTAACATCTGTTGTGTTGGGTAGAAGATGTGTTATGTGTAGATATTTAGACCCAAGAAATATAGTAATATTTGTATTTCCTGCCTACCTAAATCCTATGATACCTGTTAGATAGGTCATATTTGTTGTTATGTGGGTAAGGGGTATGTGCTTACTATACATAACCATATACGTGGGCTATATGTTGAACAACTGAATTGGTGTATTTTGTTATTCTTACAGACTTGATGTTTTAATGTATTGACACTAGTTTGATATGATTATAATTTATATTTATTTTTTATTTTTAGAATGAAGTTGGATTTTAGATTAGATTATAAACATGATGTATAACTATTTAGCGTCTAAATAACGCTTTATAACTGAATTGGTTTTATAATGTTTTTAATATTATTTGTTTATTTAGTGTCAACACATGATGTGTATTTTAACACATAATGTGCATTTCCATATAATGTACATAGTGTGTATTCACACATACAGAACCTATAGTGTGGTACAGGATGTGATAAAATTCTCATAGTAAGCCAGATGTAGACTGAATAATTAATTAGGATTGTTGACCAATGAAATGGATATGTGCATAAAAGTGTTCTTTCAATCACACATTATCACTCTTGAGAAAGTTCTCTGTAGAGAACGAAACGCGTAGAGGTGGTTACAACTCATATCCTGTAATTGGACATTATAGTCTTTTTAATCCGAGACAGCGTGTCAGCTGTCAGGTTCATGTAACGGAATAAAGTTATTTTATCCAAAAGACGGAGGAGACAAGGAGTTTATTACTTGGCGCACATTGCAACATTGTTTGGGGCACCTTGTTACTGCAGACAATCGGAGGTATAAAGACCGGATTTTTACTGTGGCGGTATCCGGGATCTGACATCGAGTGGTATCGGACCAGCTCATTTATATGTAAGTAACGGATTGTGCAGTCTTCATTTACATAATTCAGAGCTGACTGTGTTTTTCTTTTTAATACACATATGGAACGGGATGAATATCCGTGAGGCCCGTATATATGAAATCCTACAACAGGAAATACGGACTATTACAGGACATTGGGCATTCAATAGGCGGTCCATATTGTGTGGTAATCAAAGTGTTACATCATATGAATAGAGTAATTGGCTGAGCGCTGCAGTATATTGTTTGCTGCTGTTAGATATGTCTACGCATTCACCATTAGAGGGCAGCACTACTGTTGTGAGGTAGATCTATGCATTCACCACCAGAGAGCATCTCTGCTGATGGGAGATCTACACATTCACCACCAGAGGGAGCACTACTTCTGTTAGATAGATCTACGCACTCACCACCAGAGGGCAGCATTACTGTTGTGAGGTAGATCTACGTATTCACCACCAGAGGGCATCTTTGCTCATGTGATGTAATCTTCACATTCACCACCAGAGGGCATCCTCTTGCACTGACCCTGTTAGGGATTCTGCCAGGAGTGTTTTAATTTGTAACATAACATGTTGGGGAAAATTATCAGCCAAACTGCAGTAAAAAAATTAGTTTTTAGTCTCCACACCCCTCACAGCATTACAGTTAAAAACAATTGGGATATATCAGGCCACAGCCAATCAGCACAAACCATATTTTCCACACCCACTTTACACACAAGAGCTCAGGAATGTTCTGTGAATTGTAAGATCAGTCACAACCGCTTACCCTGGGAATAAGCAGCTGCTCACTGTGCAGCTCAGGGGAAGGGGACAGATAAAGCATTATAAATAAACACTTAATTAGTACATAATGCTGACACTGCGCAGCAACAAATATTGTCATATAACAGCCAGATGTAATAGTCTTTGTACTACACTTGTCACATGTTGGTGCCAGTCTATCCTTGTGTGTCCAGCAAGCGGCTGCTGCCATCTTGTGGTTAATCAAACAACTGCAATTGCTCTTCTGATCCTGTACGTATGTGAAAATCCCTTTGGGCTTGTCCCCAAATTCTGTAAATAATCATACAGATCCACATGGGTAATTGCACAGAAGTCAAATTAAAGTGAAAGATGGTTGCCCAGAGCAAACAACGATCCTAATGAAACACATATCAGGAAGTTGCTGAATTAAGCGTACTGAATGGAGATAATTAATAATTAGACTAAGTGCACCGTCCGCCAATCTTCCTACTCACAGCCTCAGCTTCGTTCTCCCTCATCTGAACACTCACAGTAATGGACGCTGATAAGTGGGATTCAATATCAGCAGCCACAGTAACCAGACAGCACTGTACTGTAGTAGTATCATGACTAGGGTTAGAGTGAGTACTTTGGGAACGGGGCTGGTGGCATTATTAGGGGAGATATTGACCGTTATTCATAGTATTTACTCTTTTAAAGTCAGGCCTCACACATTAAATATTTAACATTTTCCTTTTACCATACTGTACATCTTAAGAATTCATTTTATTGCCACAATAGTTATATCATGGCATAGCATGGATTTACTGGGGGCAGATTATGTCAAACAAATCTTATTGACTAGGTGAATAAAGTAATAGATGGAAGGAAGGTGGGGGGAGTAGATGTATCTTATCTAGATTCTAGGAAGGCTTCTGACTCTGTCCCACATCGCAGACTGTTAAATAAACTTGAAAGCTCGGGATTGGATTCTAAAATGGATGAATGGATAAGATCTTGGTTGCAAAAATCAGAGTTCTAGTAAATGGAGAACACTCACAGGAGAGAAAGGTTAGTGCTATGAGGTAGAGGTGCTGACCACTGAGCCACCGTGCTGCCCGTTATGTGAGCTAATGCTAGAAGCTTAGGAAATAAATTCCCAGAACTAAGTGCAATAATGACAAGGGATGATCTGGATATTGTGGCTATTACAGAGTCATGGTGCAATGTGACTGGGGCATAGCTATACCGGGATATACTTTATATAGGAAGGACAGAGTGGGAAGAATCAGAGGAGGGGGAGCAGTGTGACTGGGACATAGCTATACCGGGATGTACTTTATATAGGAAGGACAGAGTGGGAAGAATCAGAGGAGGGGGAGCAGTGTGACTGGGACATAGCTATACCGGGATATACTTTATATAGGAAGGACAGAGCGAGAAGAATCAGAGGAGGGGGAGCAGTGTGACTGGGACATAGCTATACCTGGATATACTTTATATAGGAAGCACAGAGCGAGAAGAATCAGAGGAGGGGGAGCAGTGTGACTGGGACATAGCTATACCGGGATATACTTTATATAGGAAGGACAGAGTGGGAAGAATCAGAGGAGGGGGAGCAGTGTGACTGGGACATATACCGGGATATACTTTATAAAGGAAGGACAGAGCGAGAAGAATCAGAGGAGGGGGAGCAGTGTGACTGGGACACAGCTATACCGGGATATACTTTATATAGGAAGGACAGAGTGGGAAGAATCAGAGGAGGGGGAGCAGTGTGACTGGGACATAGCTATACCGGGATATACTTTATATAGGAAGGACAGAGCGAGAAGAATCAGAGGAGGGGGAGCAGTGTGACTGGGACATAGCTATACCGGGATATACTTTATATAGGAAGGACAGAGCGAGAAGAATCAGAGGAGGGGGAGCAGTGTGACTGGGACATAGCTATACCGGGATATACTTTATATAGGAAGGACAGAGTGGGAAGAATCAGAGGAGGGGGAGCAGTGTGACTGGGACATAGCTATACCGGGATATACTTTATATAGGAAGGACAGAGTGGGAAGAATCAGAGGAGGGGGAGCAGTGTGACTGGGGCATAGCTATACCTGGATATACTTTATATAGGAAGGACAGAGTGGGAAGAATCAGAGGAGGGGGAGCAGTGTGACTGGGACATAGCTATACCGGGATATACTTTATATAGGAAGGACAGAGTGGGAAGAATCAGAGGAGGGGGAGCAGTGTGACTGGGGCATAGCTATACCGGGATATACATTATATAGGAAGGACAGAGTGGGAAGAATCAGAGGAGGGGGAGCAGTGTGACTGGGGCATAGCTATACCGGGATATACTTTATATAGGAAGGACAGAGTGGGAAGAATCAGAGGAGGGGGAGCAGTGTGACTGGGACATAGCTATACTGGGATATACTTTATATAGGAAGGACAGAGTGGGAAGAATCAGAGGAGGGGGAGCAGTGTGACTGGGGCATAGCTATACCGGGATATACTTTATATAGGAAGGACAGAGTGAGAAGAATCAGAGGAGGGGGAGCAGTGTGACTGGGACATAGCTATACCGGGATATACTTTATATAGGAAGGACAGAGTGGGAAGAATCAGAGGAGGGGGAGCAGTGTGACTGGGACATAGCTATACTGGGATATACTTTATATAGGAAGGACAGAGTGGGAAGAATCAGAGGAGGGGGAGCAGTATGACTGGGGCATAGCTATACCGGGATATACTTTATATAGGAAGGACAGAGTGGGAAGAATCAGAGGAGGGGGAGCAGTGTGACTGGGACATAGCTATACCGGGATATACTTTATATAGGAAGGACAGAGTGGGAAGAATCAGAGGAGGGGGAGCAGTGTGACTGGGACATAGCTATACCGGGATATACTTTATATAGGAAGGACAGAGTGGGAAGAATCAGAGGAGGGGGAGCAGAGTGACTGGGACATAGCTATACCGGGATATACTTTATATAGGAAGGACAGAGTGGGAAGAATCAGAGGAGGGGGAGCAGTGTGACTGGGGCATAGCTATACCGGGATATACTTTATATAGGAAGGACAGAGTGGGAAGAATCAGAGGAGGGGGAGCAGTGTGACTGGGGCATAGCTATACCGGGATATACTTTATATAGGAAGGACAGAGTGAGAAGAATCAGAGGAGGGGGAGCAGTGTGACTGGGACATAGCTATACCTGAATATACTTTATATAGGAAGGACAGAGTGAGAAGAATCAGAGGAGGGGGAGCAGTGTGACTGGGACATAGCTATACCGGGATATACTTTATATAGGAAGGACAGAGTGGGAAGAATCAGAGGAGGGGGAGCAGTGTGACTGGGGCATAGCTATACCTGGATGTACTTTATATAGGAAGGACAGAGTGGGAAGAATCAGAGGAGGGGGAGCAGTGTGAATGGGACATAGCTATACCGGGATATACTTTATATAGGAAGGACAGAGTGGGAAGAATCAGAGGAGGGGGAGCAGTGTGACTGGGACATAGCTATACTGGGATATACTTTATATAGGAAGGACAGAGTGGGAAGAATCAGAGGAGGGGGAGCAGTGTGACTGGGACATAGCTATACCGGGATATACTTTATATAGGAAGGACAGAGCGAGAAGAATCAGAGGAGGGGGAGCAGTGTGACTGGGACATAGCTATACCGGGATATACTTTATATAGAAAGGACAGAGTGGGAAGAATCAGAGGAGGGGGAGCAGTGTGACTGGGGCATAGCTATACCGGGATATACTTTATATAGGAAGGACAGAGTGGGAAGAATCAGAGGAGGGGGAGCAGTGTGACTGGGACATAGCTATACCGGGATATACTTTATATAGGAAGGACAGAGTGGGAAGAATCAGAGGAGGGGGAGCAGTGTGACTGGGACATAGCTATACCGGGATATACTTTATATAGGAAGCACAGAGCGAGAAGAATCAGAGGAGGGGGAGCAGTGTGACTGGGACATAGCAATACCGGGATATACTTTATATAGGAAGGACAGAGCGAGAAGAATCAGAGGAGGGGGAGCTGTGTGACTGGGACATAGCTATACCGGGATATACTTTATATAGGAAGGACAGAGTGGGAAGAATCAGAGGAGGGGGAGCAGTGTGACTGGGACATAGCTATACCGGGATATACTTTATATAGGAAGGACAGAGTGGGAAGAATCAGAGGAGGGGGAGCAGTGTGACTGGGACATAGCTATACCGGGATATACTTTATATAGGAAGGACAGAGTGGGAAGAATCAGAGGAGGGGGAGCAGAGTGACTGGGACATAGCTATACCGGGATATACTTTATATAGGAAGGACAGAGTGGGAAGAATCAGAGGAGGGGGAGCAGTGTGACTGGGGCATAGCTATACCGGGATATACTTTATATAGGAAGGACAGAGTGGGAAGAATCAGAGGAGGGGGAGCAGTGTGACTGGGGCATAGCTATACCGGGATATACTTTATATAGGAAGGACAGAGTGGGAAGAATCAGAGGAGGGGGAGCAGTGTGACTGGGGCATAGCTATACCGGGATATACTTTATATAGGAAGGACAGAGTGAGAAGAATCAGAGGAGGGGGAGCAGTGTGACTGGGACATAGCTATACCTGGATATACTTTATATAGGAAGGACAGAGTGAGAAGAATCAGAGGAGGGGGAGCAGTGTGACTGGGACATAGCTATACCGGGATATACTTTATATAGGAAGGACAGAGTGGGAAGAATCAGAGGAGGGGGAGCAGTGTGACTGGGGCATAGCTATACCTGGATGTACTTTATATAGGAAGGACAGAGTGGGAAGAATCAGAGGAGGGGGAGCAGTGTGACTGGGGCATAGCTATACCGGGATATACTTTATATAGGAAGGACAGAGTGAGAAGAATCAGAGGAGGGGGAGCAGTGTGACTGGGACATAGCTATACCGGGATATACTTTATATAGGAAGGACAGAGTGGGAAGAATCAGAGGAGGGGGAGCAGTGTGACTGGGGCATAGCTATACCGGGATATACTTTATATAGGAAGGACAGAGTGGGAAGAATCAGAGGAGGGGGAGCAGTGTGACTGGGACATAGCTATACCGGGATATACTTTATATAGGAAGGACAGAGTGGGAAGAATCAGAGGAGGGGGAGCAGTGTGACTGGGGCATAGCTATACCGGGATATACTTTATATAGGAAGGACAGAGTGGGAAGAATCAGAGGAGGGGGAGCAGTGTGACTGGGACATAGCTATACCGGGATATACTTTATATAGGAAGGATAGAGTGGGAAGAATCAGAGGAGGGGGAGCAGTGTGACTGGGGCATAGCTATACCGGGATATACTTTATATAGGAAGGACAGAGTGGGAAGAATCAGAGGAGGGGGAGCAGTGTGACTGGGACATAGCTATACCGGGATATACTTTATATAGGAAGGACAGAGTGGGAAGAATCAGAGGAGGGGGAGCAGTGTGACTGGGACATAGCTATACCGGGATATACTTTATATAGGAAGGACAGAGCGAGAAGAATCAGAGGAGGGGGAGCAGTGTGACTGGGACATAGCTATACCGGGATATACTTTATATAGGAAGGACAGAGTGGGAAGAATCAGAGAAGGGGGAGCAGTGTGACTGGGGCATAGCTATACCGGGATATACTTTATATAGGAAGGACAGAGTGGGAAGAATCAGAGGAGGGGGAGCAGTGTGACTGGGACATAGCTATACTGGGATATACTTTATATAGGAAGGACAGAGTGGGAAGAATCAGAGGAGGGGGAGCAGTGTGACTGGGACATAGCTATACCGGGATATACTTTATATAGGAAGGACAGAGTGGGAAGAATCAGAGGAGGGGGAGCAGTGTGACTGGGACATAGCTATACCGGGATATACTTTATATAGGAAGGACAGAGCGGGAAGAATCAGAGGAGGGGGAGCAGTGTGACTGGGACATAGCTATACCGGGATATACTTTATATAGGAAGCACAGAGCGAGAAGAATCAGAGGAGGGGGAGCAGTGTGACTGGGACATAGCAATACCGGGATATACTTTATATAGGAAGGACAGAGCGAGAAGAATCAGAGGAGGGGGAGCAGTGTGACTGGGACATAGCTATACCGGGATATACTTTATATAGGAAGGACAGAGTGGGAAGAATCAGAGGAGGGGGAGCAGTGTGACTGGGGCATAGCTATACCGGGATATACTTTATATAGGAAGGACAGAGTGGGAAGAATCAGAGGAGGGGGAGCAGTGTGACTGGGACATATACCGGGATATACTTTATATAGGAAGGACAGAGCGAGAAGAATCAGAGGAGGGGGAGCAGTGTGACTGGGACATAGCTATACCGGGATATACTTTATATAGGAAGGACAGAGTGGGAAGAATCAGAGGAGGGGGAGCAGTGTGACTGGGGCATAGCTATACCGGGATATACTTTATATAGGAAGGACAGAGTGGGAAGAATCAGAGGAGGGGGAGCAGTGTGACTGGGACATAGCTATACCGGGATATACTTTATATAGGAAGGACAGAGTGGGAAGAATCAGAGGAGGGGGAGCAGTGTGACTGGGACATAGCTATACCGGGATATACTTTATATAGGAAGGACAGAGTGGGAAGAATCAGAGGAGGGGGAGCAATGTGACTGGGACATAGCTATACCGGGATATACTTTATATAGGAAGCACAGAGTGAGAAGAATCAGAGGAGGGGGAGCAGTATGACTGGGACATAGCTATACCTGGATATACTTTATATAGGAAGGACAGAGTGGGAAGAATCAGAGGAGGGGGAGCAGTGTGACTGGGACATAGCTATACCTGGATATACTTTATATAGGAAGGACAGAGCGAGAAGAATCAGAGGAGGGGGAGCAGTGTGACTGGGACATAGCTATACCTGGATATACTTTATATAGGAAGGACAGAGCGAGAAGAATCAGAGGAGGGGGAGCAGTGTGACTGGGACATAGCTATACCTGGATATACTTTATATAGGAAGGACAGAGTGGGAAGAATCAGAGGAGGGGGAGCAATGTGACTGGGACATAGCTATACCTGGATATACTTTATATAGGAAGGACAGAGCGAGAAGAATCAGAGGAGGGGGAGCAGTGTGACTGGGACATAGCTATACCGGGATATACTTTATATAGGAAGGACAGAGCGAGAAGAATCAGAGGAGGGGGAGCAGTGTGACTGGGACATAGCTATACCTGGATATACTTTATATAGGAAGGACAGAGTGGGAAGAATCAGAGGAGGGGGAGCAGTGTGACTGGGACATATACCGGGATATACTTTATATAGGAAGGACAGAGCGAGAAGAATCAGAGGAGGGGGAGCAGTGTGACTGGGACATATACCGGGATATACTTTATATAGGAAGCACAGAGCGAGAAGAATCAGAGGAGGGGGAGCAGTGTGACTGGGACATAGCTATACCGGGATATACTTTATATAGGAAGGACAGAGCGAGAAGAATCAGAGGAGGGGGAGCAGTGTGACTGGGACATAGCTATACCGGGATATACTTTATATAGGAAGGACAGAGTGGGAAGAATCAGAGGAGGGGGAGCAGTGTGACTGGGGCATAGCTATACCGGGATATACTTTATATAGGAAGGACAGAGTGGGAAGAATCAGAGGAGGGGGAGCAGTGTGACTGGGACATAGCTATACTGGGATATACTTTATATAGGAAGGACAGAGTGGGAAGAATCAGAGGAGGGGGAGCAGTGTGACTGGGACATAGCTATACCGGGATATACTTTATATAGGAAGGACAGAGCGAGAAGAATCAGAGGAGGGGGAGCAGTGTGACTGGGACATAGCTATACCGGGATATACTTTATATAGAAAGGACAGAGTGGGAAGAATCAGAGGAGGGGGAGCAGTGTGACTGGGGAATAGCTATACCGGGATATACTTTATATAGGAAGGACAGAGTGGGAAGAATCAGAGGAGGGGGAGCAGTGTGACTGGGACATAGCTATACCGGGATATACTTTATATAGGAAGGACAGAGTGGGAAGAATCAGAGGAGGGGGAGCAGTGTGACTGGGACATAGCTATACCGGGATATACTTTATATAGGAAGCACAGAGCGAGAAGAATCAGAGGAGGGGGAGCAGTGTGACTGGGACATAGCAATACCGGGATATACTTTATATAGGAAGGACAGAGCGAGAAGAATCAGAGGAGGGGGAGCAGTGTGACTGGGACATAGCTATACCGGGATATACTTTATATAGGAAGGACAGAGTGGGAAGAATCAGAGGAGGGGGAGCAGTGTGACTGGGGCATAGCTATACCGGGATATACTTTATATAGGAAGGACAGAGTGGGAAGAATCAGAGGAGGGGGAGCAGTGTGACTGGGACATAGCTATACCGGGATATACTTTATATAGGAAGGACAGAGTGGGAAGAATCAGAGGAGGGGGAGCAATGTGACTGGGACATAGCTATACCGGGATATACTTTATATAGGAAGCACAGAGTGAGAAGAATCAGAGGAGGGGGAGCAGTATGACTGGGACATAGCTATACCTGGATATACTTTATATAGGAAGGACAGAGTGGGAAGAATCAGAGGAGGGGGAGCAGTGTGACTGGGACATAGCTATACCTGGATATACTTTATATAGGAAGGACAGAGCGAGAAGAATCAGAGGAGGGGGAGCAGTGTGACTGGGACATAGCTATACCTGGATATACTTTATATAGGAAGGACAGAGCGAGAAGAATCAGAGGAGGGGGAGCAGTGTGACTGGGACATAGCTATACCTGGATATACTTTATATAGGAAGGACAGAGTGGGAAGAATCAGAGGAGGGGGAGCAATGTGACTGGGACATAGCTATACCTGGATATACTTTATATAGGAAGGACAGAGCGAGAAGAATCAGAGGAGGGGGAGCAGTGTGACTGGGACATAGCTATACCGGGATATACTTTATATAGGAAGGACAGAGCGAGAAGAATCAGAGGAGGGGGAGCAGTGTGACTGGGACATAGCTATACCTGGATATACTTTATATAGGAAGGACAGAGTGGGAAGAATCAGAGGAGGGGGAGCAGTGTGACTGGGACATAGCTATACCGGGATATACTTTATTTAGGAAGGACAGAGTGGGAAGAATCAGAGGAGGGGGAGCAGTGTGACTGGGACATAGCTATACCGGGATATACTTTATATAGGAAGGACAGAGTGGGAAGAATCAGAGGAGGGGGAGCAGTGTGACTGGGACATAGCTATACCTGGATATACTTTATATAGGAAGCACAGAGCGAGAAGAATCAGAGGAGGGGGAGCAGTGTGACTGGGACATAGCTATACCTGGATATACTTTATATAGGAAGGACAGAGTGAGAAGAATCAGAGGAGGGGGAGCAGTGTGACTGGGACATAGCTATACCGGGATATACTTTATATAGGAAGGACAGAGTGGGAAGAATCAGAGGAGGGGGAGCAGTGTGACTGGGACATAGCTATACCGGGATATACTTTATATAGGAAGGACAGAGTGAGAAGAATCAGAGGAGGGGGAGCAGTATGACTGGGACATATACCTGGATATACTTTATATAGGAAGGACAGAGTGGGAAGAATCAGAGGAGGGGGAGCAGTATGACTGGGGCATAGCTATACCTGGATATACTTTATATAGGAAGCACAGAGCGAGAAGAATCAGAGGAGGGGGAGCAGTGTGACTGGGACATAGCTATACCGGGATATACTTTATATAGGAAGGACAGAGTGAGAAGAATCAGAGGAGGGGGAGCAGTATGACTGGGACATAGCTATACCGGGATATACTTTATATAGGAAGGACAGAGTGAGAAGAATCAGAGGAGGGGGAGCAGTGTGACTGGGACATAGCTATACCGGGATATACTTTATATAGGAAGGACAGAGTGAGAAGAATCAGAGGAGGGGGAGCAGTATGACTGGGACATAGCTATACCGGGATATACTTTATATAGGAAGGACAGAGTGAGAAGAATCAGAGGAGGGGGAGCAGTGTGACTGGGACATAGCTATACCGGGATATACTTTATATAGGAAGCACAGAGTGAGAAGAATCAGAGGAGGGGGAGCAGTGTGACTGGGACATAGCTATACCGGGATATACTTTATATAGGAAGGACAGAGTGAGAAGAATCAGAGGAGGGGGAGCAGTATGACTGGGACATAGCTATACCGGGATATACTTTATATAGGAAGGACAGAGTGAGAAGAATCAGAGGAGGGGGAGCAGTGTGACTGGGACATAGCTATACCGGGATATACTTTATATAGGAAGCACAGAGTGAGAAGAATCAGAGGAGGGGGAGCAGTGTGACTGGGACATAGCTATACCGGGATATACTTTATATAGGAAGGACAGAGTGAGAAGAATCAGAGGAGTGGGAGCAGTATGACTGGGACATAGCTATACCGGGATATACTTTATATAGGAAGGACAGAGTGAGAAGAATCAGAGGAGGGGGAGCAGTGTGACTGGGACATAGCTATACCGGGATATACTTTATATAGGAAGGACAGAGTGAGAAGAATCAGAGGAGGGGGAGCAGTGTGACTGGGACATAGCTATACCTGGATATACTTTATATAGGAAGGACAGAGTGGGAAGAATCAGAGGAGGGGAGCAGTGTGACTGGGACATAGCTATACCGGGATATACTTTATATAGGAAGGACAGAGCGAGAAGAATCAGAGGAGGGGGAGCAGTGTGACTGGGACATAGCTATACCGGGATATACTTTATATAGGAAGGACAGAGTGAGAAGAATCAGAGGAGGGGAGCAGTGTGACTGGGACATAGCTATACCGGGATGTACTTTATATAGGAAGCACAGAGTGGGAAGAATCAGAGGAGGGGGAGCAGTGTGACTGGGACATAGCTATACCGGGATATACTTTATATAGGAAGGACAGAGTGGGAAGAATCAGAGGAGGGGGAGCAGTGTGACTGGGACATAGCTATACCGGGATATACTTTATATAGGAAGGACAGAGCGGGAAGAATCAGAGGAGGGGGAGCAGTGTGACTGGGACATAGCTATACCGGGATATACTTTATATAGGAAGGACAGAGCGGGAAGAATCAGAGGAGGGGGAGCAGTGTGACTGGGACATAGCTATACCTGGATATACTTTATATAGGAAGGACAGAGTGGGAAGAATCAGAGGAGGGGGAGCAGTGTGACTGGGGCATAGCTATACCTGGATATACTTTATATAGGAAGGACAGAGCGGGAAGAATCAGAGGAGGGGGAGCAGTGTGACTGGGACATAGCTATACCGGGATATACTTTATATAGGAAGGACAGAGCGAGAAGAATCAGAGGAGGGGGAGCAGTGTGACTGGGACATAGCTATACCGGGATATACTTTATATAGGAAGGACAGAGCGAGAAGAATCAGAGGAGGGGGAGCAGAGTGACTGGGACATAGCTATACCGGGATATACTTTATATAGGAAGGACAGAGTGGGAAGAATCAGAGGAGGGGGAGCAGTGTGACTGGGACATAGCTATACCGGGATATACTTTATATAGGAAGGACAGAGTGGGAAGAATCAGAGGAGGGGGAGCAGTGTGACTGGGGCATAGCTATACCGGGATATACTTTATATAGGAAGGACAGAGTGGGAAGAATCAGAGGAGGGGGAGCAGTGTGACTGGGACATAGCTATACTGGGATATACTTTATATAGGAAGGACAGAGTGGGAAGAATCAGAGGAGGGGGAGCAGTGTGACTGGGGCATAGCTATACCGGGATATACTTTATATAGGAAGGACAGAGTGAGAAGAATCAGAGGAGGGGGAGCAGTGTGACTGGGACATAGCTATACCGGGATATACTTTATATAGGAAGGACAGAGCGAGAAGAATCAGAGGAGGGGGAGCAGTGTGAGTGGGGCATAGCTATACCGGGATATACTTTATATAGGAAGGACAGAGCGAGAAGAATCAGAGGAGGGGGAGCAGTGTGACTGGGACATAGCTATACCGGGATATACTTTATATAGGAAGGACAGAGTGGGAAGAATCAGAGGAGGGGGGAGCAGTGTGACTGAGGCATAGCTATACTGGGATATACTTTATATAGGAAGGACAGAGCGAGAAGAATCAGAGGAGGGGGAGCAGTGTGACTGGGACATAGCTATACCGGGATATACTTTATATAGGAAGGACAGAGTGGGAAGAATCAGAGGAGGGGGAGCAGTGTGACTGGGACATAGCTATACCGGGATATACTTTATATAGGAAGGACAGAGTGAGAAGAATCAGAGGAGGGGGAGCAGTGTGACTGGGACATAGCTATACCTGGATATACTTTATATAGGAAGGACAGAGTAAGAAGAATCAGAGGAGGGGGAGCAGTGTGACTGGGGCATAGCTATACCGGGATATACTTTATATAGGAAGGACAGAGTGAGAAGAATCAGAGGAGGGGGAGCAGTGTGACTGGGACATAGCTATACCGGGATATACTTTATATAGGAAGGACAGAGCGAGAAGAATCAGAGGAGGGGGAGCAGTGTGACTGGGGCATAGCTATACCGGGATATACTTTATATAGGAAGGACAGAGTGAGAAGAATCAGAGGAGGGGGAGCAGTGTGACTGGGACATAGCTATACCTGGATATACTTTATATAGGAAGGACAGAGTGGGAAGAATCAGAGGAGGGGGAGCAGTGTGACTGGGACATAGCTATACCGGGATATACTTTATATAGGAAGGACAGAGTGGGAAGAATCAGAGGAGGGGGAGCAGTGTGACTGGGGCATAGCTATACCGGGATATACTTTATATAGGAAGCACAGAGTGAGAAGAATCAGAGGAGGGGGAGCAGTATGACTGGGACATAGCTATACCTGGATATACTTTATATAGGAAGGACAGAGTGGGAAGAATCAGAGGAGGGGGAGCAGTGTGACTGGGACATAGCTATACCTGGATATACTTTATATAGGAAGGACAGAGCGAGAAGAATCAGAGGAGGGGGAGCAGTGTGACTGGGACATAGCTATACCTGGATATACTTTATATAGGAAGGACAGAGCGAGAAGAATCAGAGGAGGGGGAGCAGTGTGACTGGGACATAGCTATACCTGGATATACTTTATATAGGAAGGACAGAGTGGGAAGAATCAGAGGAGGGGGAGCAATGTGACTGGGACATAGCTATACCTGGATATACTTTATATAGGAAGGACAGAGCGAGAAGAATCAGAGGAGGGGGAGCAGTGTGACTGGGACATAGCTATACCGGGATATACTTTATATAGGAAGGACAGAGCGAGAAGAATCAGAGGAGGGGGAGCAGTGTGACTGGGACATAGCTATACCTGGATATACTTTATATAGGAAGGACAGAGTGGGAAGAATCAGAGGAGGGGGAGCAGTGTGACTGGGACATAGCTATACCGGGATATACTTTATTTAGGAAGGACAGAGTGGGAAGAATCAGAGGAGGGGGAGCAGTGTGACTGGGACATAGCTATACCGGGATATACTTTATATAGGAAGGACAGAGTGGGAAGAATCAGAGGAGGGGGAGCAGTGTGACTGGGACATAGCTATACCTGGATATACTTTATATAGGAAGCACAGAGCGAGAAGAATCAGAGGAGGGGGAGCAGTGTGACTGGGACATAGCTATACCTGGATATACTTTATATAGGAAGGACAGAGTGAGAAGAATCAGAGGAGGGGGAGCAGTGTGACTGGGACATAGCTATACCGGGATATACTTTATATAGGAAGGACAGAGTGGGAAGAATCAGAGGAGGGGGAGCAGTGTGACTGGGACATAGCTATACCTGGATATACTTTATATAGGAAGCACAGAGCGAGAAGAATCAGAGGAGGGGGAGCAGTGTGACTGGGACATAGCTATACCTGGATATACTTTATATAGGAAGCACAGAGCGAGAAGAATCAGAGGAGGGGGAGCAGTGTGACTGGGACATAGCTATACCGGGATATACTTTATATAGGAAGCACAGAGCGAGAAGAATCAGAGGAGGGGGAGCAGTGTGACTGGGACATAGCTATACCGGGATATACTTTATATAGGAAGCACAGAGTGGGAAGAATCAGAGGAGGGGGAGCAGTGTGACTGGGACATAGCTATACCGGGATATACTTTATATAGGAAGGACAGAGTGAGAAGAATCAGAGGAGGGGGAGCAGTATGACTGGGACATATACCTGGATATACTTTATATAGGAAGGACAGAGTGGGAAGAATCAGAGGAGGGGGAGCAGTATGACTGGGGCATAGCTATACCTGGATATACTTTATATAGGAAGCACAGAGCGAGAAGAATCAGAGGAGGGGGAGCAGTGTGACTGGGACATAGCTATACCGGGATATACTTTATATAGGAAGGACAGAGTGAGAAGAATCAGAGGAGGGGGAGCAGTATGACTGGGACATAGCTATACCGGGATATACTTTATATAGGAAGGACAGAGTGAGAAGAATCAGAGGAGGGGGAGCAGTGTGACTGGGACATAGCTATACCGGGATATACTTTATATAGGAAGGACAGAGTGAGAAGAATCAGAGGAGGGGGAGCAGTATGACTGGGACATAGCTATACCGGGATATACTTTATATAGGAAGGACAGAGTGAGAAGAATCAGAGGAGGGGGAGCAGTGTGACTGGGACATAGCTATACCGGGATATACTTTATATAGGAAGCACAGAGTGAGAAGAATCAGAGGAGGGGGAGCAGTGTGACTGGGACATAGCTATACCGGGATATACTTTATATAGGAAGGACAGAGTGAGAAGAATCAGAGGAGGGGGAGCAGTATGACTGGGACATAGCTATACCGGGATATACTTTATATAGGAAGGACAGAGTGAGAAGAATCAGAGGAGGGGGAGCAGTGTGACTGGGACATAGCTATACCGGGATATACTTTATATAGGAAGCACAGAGTGAGAAGAATCAGAGGAGGGGGAGCAGTGTGACTGGGACATAGCTATACCGGGATATACTTTATATAGGAAGGACAGAGTGAGAAGAATCAGAGGAGTGGGAGCAGTATGACTGGGACATAGCTATACCGGGATATACTTTATATAGGAAGGACAGAGTGAGAAGAATCAGAGGAGGGGGAGCAGTGTGACTGGGACATAGCTATACCGGGATATACTTTATATAGGAAGGACAGAGTGAGAAGAATCAGAGGAGGGGGAGCAGTGTGACTGGGACATAGCTATACCTGGATATACTTTATATAGGAAGGACAGAGTGGGAAGAATCAGAGGAGGGGAGCAGTGTGACTGGGACATAGCTATACCGGGATATACTTTATATAGGAAGGACAGAGCGAGAAGAATCAGAGGAGGGGGAGCAGTGTGACTGGGACATAGCTATACCGGGATATACTTTATATAGGAAGGACAGAGTGAGAAGAATCAGAGGAGGGGAGCAGTGTGACTGGGACATAGCTATACCGGGATGTACTTTATATAGGAAGCACAGAGTGGGAAGAATCAGAGGAGGGGGAGCAGTGTGACTGGGACATAGCTATACCGGGATATACTTTATATAGGAAGGACAGAGTGGGAAGAATCAGAGGAGGGGGAGCAGTGTGACTGGGACATAGCTATACCGGGATATACTTTATATAGGAAGGACAGAGCGGGAAGAATCAGAGGAGGGGGAGCAGTGTGACTGGGACATAGCTATACCGGGATATACTTTATATAGGAAGGACAGAGCGGGAAGAATCAGAGGAGGGGGAGCAGTGTGACTGGGACATAGCTATACCTGGATATACTTTATATAGGAAGGACAGAGTGGGAAGAATCAGAGGAGGGGGAGCAGTGTGACTGGGGCATAGCTATACCTGGATATACTTTATATAGGAAGGACAGAGCGGGAAGAATCAGAGGAGGGGGAGCAGTGTGACTGGGACATAGCTATACCGGGATATACTTTATATAGGAAGGACAGAGCGAGAAGAATCAGAGGAGGGGGAGCAGTGTGACTGGGACATAGCTATACCGGGATATACTTTATATAGGAAGGACAGAGTGGGAAGAATCAGAGGAGGGGGAGCAGTGTGACTGGGGCATAGCTATACCGGGATATACTTTATATAGGAAGGACAGAGTGGGAAGAATCAGAGGAGGGGGAGCAGTGTGACTGGGACATAGCTATACTGGGATATACTTTATATAGGAAGGACAGAGTGGGAAGAATCAGAGGAGGGGGAGCAGTGTGACTGGGGCATAGCTATACCGGGATATACTTTATATAGGAAGGACAGAGTGAGAAGAATCAGAGGAGGGGGAGCAGTGTGACTGGGACATAGCTATACCGGGATATACTTTATATAGGAAGGACAGAGCGAGAAGAATCAGAGGAGGGGGAGCAGTGTGAGTGGGGCATAGCTATACCGGGATATACTTTATATAGGAAGGACAGAGCGAGAAGAATCAGAGGAGGGGGAGCAGTGTGACTGGGACATAGCTATACCGGGATATACTTTATATAGGAAGGACAGAGTGGGAAGAATCAGAGGAGGGGGAGCAGTGTGACTGAGGAATAGCTATACTGGGATATACTTTATATAGGAAGGACAGAGCGAGAAGAATCAGAGGAGGGGGAGCAGTGTGACTGGGACATAGCTATACCGGGATATACTTTATATAGGAAGGACAGAGCGAGAAGAATCAGAGGAGGGGGAGCAGTGTGACTGGGACATAGCTATACCGGGATATACTTTATATAGGAAGGACAGAGTGGGAAGAATCAGAGGAGGGGGAGCAGTGTGACTGGGACATAGCTATACCGGGATATACTTTATATAGGAAGGACAGAGTGAGAAGAATCAGAGGAGGGGGAGCAGTGTGACTGGGACATAGCTATACCTGGATATACTTTATATAGGAAGGACAGAGTAAGAAGAATCAGAGGAGGGGGAGCAGTGTGACTGGGGCATAGCTATACCGGGATATACTTTATATAGGAAGGACAGAGTGAGAAGAATCAGAGGAGGGGGAGCAGTGTGACTGGGACATAGCTATACCGGGATATACTTTATATAGGAAGGACAGAGCGAGAAGAATCAGAGGAGGGGGAGCAGTGTGACTGGGGCATAGCTATACCGGGATATACTTTATATAGGAAGGACAGAGTGAGAAGAATCAGAGGAGGGGGAGCAGTGTGACTGGGACATAGCTATACCTGGATATACTTTATATAGGAAGGACAGAGTGGGAAGAATCAGAGGAGGGGGAGCAGTGTGACTGGGACATAGCTATACCGGGATATACTTTATATAGGAAGGACAGAGTGGGAAGAATCAGAGGAGGGGGAGCAGTGTGACTGGGGCATAGCTATACCGGGATATACTTTATATAGGAAGGACAGAGTGAGAAGAATCAGAGGAGGGGGAGCAGTGTGACTGGGACATAGCTATACCTGGATATACTTTATATAGGAAGCACAGAGTGGGAAGAATCAGAGGAGGGGGAGCAGTGTGACTGGGACATAGCTATACCGGGATATACTTTATATAGAAAGGACAGAGTGGGAAGAATCAGAGGAGGGGGAGCAGTGTGACTGGGACATAGCTATACCTGGATATACTTTATATAGGAAGGACAGAGTGAGAAGAATCAGAGGAGGGGGAGCAATGTGACTGGGACATAGCTATACCGGGATATACTTTATATAGGAAGGACAGAGTGGGAAGAATCAGAGGAGGGGGAGCAGTGTGACTGGGACATAGCTATACCTGGATATACTTTATATAGGAAGCACAGAGCGAGAAGAATCAGAGGAGGGGGAGCAGTGTGACTGGGACATAGCTATACCTGGATATACTTTATATAGGAAGCACAGAGCGAGAAGAATCAGAGGAGGGGGAGCAGTGTGACTGGGGCATAGCTATACCGGGATGTACTTTATATAGGAAGGACAGAGTGGGAAGAATCAGAGGAGGGGGAGCAGTGTGACTGGGACATAGCTATACCGGGATATACTTTATATAGGAAGCACAGAGTGAGAAGAATCAGAGGAGGGGGAGCAGTGTGACTGGGACATAGCTATACCGGGATATACTTTATATAGGAAGCACAGAGTGAGAAGAATCAGAGGAGGGGGAGCAGTGTGACTGGGACATAGCTATACTGGGATATACTTTATATAGGAAGGACAGAGTGGGAAGAATCAGAGGAGGGGGAGCAGTGTGACTGGGGCATAGCTATACCTGGATATACTTTATATAGGAAGGACAGAGTGGGAAGAATCAGAGGAGGGGGAGCAGTGTGACTGGGACATAGCTATACCGGGATATACTTTATATAGGAAGGACAGAGTGGGAAGAATCAGAGGAGGGGGAGCAGTGTGACTGGGACATAGCTATACCGGGATATACTTTATATAGGAAGGACAGAGTGGGAAGAATCAGAGGAGGGGGAGCAGTGTGACTGGGACATAGCTATACCTGGATATACTTTATATAGGAAGGACAGAGTGAGAAGAATCAGAGGAGGGGGAGCAGTGTGACTGGGACATAGCTATACCGGGATATACTTTATATAGGAAGGACAGAGTGGGAAGAATCAGAGGAGGGGGAGCAGTGTGACTGGGACATAGCTATACTGGGATATACTTTATATAGGAAGGACAGAGTGGGAAGAATCAGAGGAGGGGGAGCAGTGTGACTGGGACATAGCTATACCGGGATATACTTTATATAGGAAGCACAGAGCGAGAAGAATCAGAGGAGGGGGAGCAGTGTGACTGGGACATAGCTATACCGGGATATACTTTATATAGGAAGGACAGAGTGGGAAGAATCAGAGGAGGGGGAGCAGTGTGACTGAGGCATAGCTATACTGGGATATACTTTATATAGGAAGGACAGAGCGAGAAGAATCAGAGGAGGGGGAGCAGTGTGACTGGGACATAGCTATACCGGGATATACTTTATATAGGAAGGCCAGAGTGGGAAGAATCAGAGGAGGGGGAGCAGTGTGACTGGGACATAGCTATACCGGGATATACTTTATATAGGAAGGACAGAGTGAGAAGAATCAGAGGAGGGGGAGCAGTGTGACTGGGACATAGCTATACCTGGATATACTTTATATAGGAAGGACAGAGTAAGAAGAATCAGAGGAGGGGGAGCAGTGTGACTGGGGCATAGCTATACCGGGATATACTTTATATAGGAAGGACAGAGTGAGAAGAATCAGAGGAGGGGGAGCAGTGTGACTGGGACATAGCTATACCGGGATATACTTTATATAGGAAGGACAGAGCGAGAAGAATCAGAGGAGGGGGAGCAGTGTGACTGGGGCATAGCTATACCGGGATATACTTTATATAGGAAGGACAGAGTGAGAAGAATCAGAGGAGGGGGAGCAGTGTGACTGGGACATAGCTATACCTGGATATACTTTATATAGGAAGGACAGAGTGGGAAGAATCAGAGGAGGGGGAGCAGTGTGACTGGGACATAGCTATACCGGGATATACTTTATATAGGAAGGACAGAGTGGGAAGAATCAGAGGAGGGGGAGCAGTGTGACTGGGGCATAGCTATACCGGGATATACTTTATATAGGAAGGACAGAGTGAGAAGAATCAGAGGAGGGGGAGCAGTGTGACTGGGACATAGCTATACCTGGATATACTTTATATAGGAAGCACAGAGTGGGAAGAATCAGAGGAGGGGGAGCAGTGTGACTGGGACATAGCTATACCTGGATATACTTTATATAGGAAGGACAGAGTGGGAAGAATCAGAGGAGGGGGAGCAGTGTGACTGGGACATAGCTATACCGGGATATACTATGTTTAGGAAGGACAGAGTGGGAAGAATCAGAGGAGGGGGAGCAGTGTGACTGGGACATAGCTATACCGGGATATACTTTATATAGAAAGGACAGAGTGGGAAGAATCAGAGGAGGGGGAGCAGTGTGACTGGGACATAGCTATACCTGGATATACTTTATATAGGAAGGACAGAGTGAGAAGAATCAGAGGAGGGGGAGCAATGTGACTGGGACATAGCTATACCGGGATATACTTTATATAGGAAGGACAGAGTGGGAAGAATCAGAGGAGGGGGAGCAGTGTGACTGGGACATAGCTATACCTGGATATACTTTATATAGGAAGCACAGAGCGAGAAGAATCAGAGGAGGGGGAGCAGTGTGACTGGGACATAGCTATACCTGGATATACTTTATATAGGAAGCACAGAGCGAGAAGAATCAGAGGAGGGGGAGCAGTGTGACTGGGGCATAGCTATACCGGGATGTACTTTATATAGGAAGGACAGAGTGGGAAGAATCAGAGGAGGGGGAGCAGTGTGACTGGGACATAGCTATACCGGGATATACTTTATATAGGAAGGACAGAGTGAGAAGAATCAGAGGAGGGGGAGCAGTGTGACTGGGGCATAGCTATACCGGGATATACTTTATATAGGAAGGACAGAGTGAGAAGGATCAGAGGAGGGGGAGCAGTGTGACTGGGACATAGCTATACCGGGATATACTTTATATAGGAAGGACAGAGTGGGAAGAATCAGAGGAGGGGGAGCAGTGTGACTGGGACATAGCTATACCGGGATATACTTTATATAGGAAGCACAGAGCGAGAAGAATCAGAGGAGGGGGAGCAGTGTGACTGGGACATAGCTATACCGGGATATACTTTATATAGGAAGGACAGAGTGGGAAGAATCAGAGGAGGGGGAGCAGTGTGACTGGGGCATAGCTATACCGGGATATACTTTATATAGGAAGGACAGAGTGGGAAGAATCAGAGGAGGGGGAGCAGTGTGACTGGGGCATAGCTATACTGGGATATACTTTATATAGGAAGGACAGAGCGAGAAGAATCAGAGGAGGGGGAGCAGTGTGACTGGGACATAGCTATACCGGGATATACTTTATATAGGAAGGACAGAGTGAGAAGAATCAGAGGAGGGGGAGCAGTGTGACTGGGACATAGCTATACCTGGATATACTTTATATAGGAAGGACAGAGTGGGAAGAATCAGAGGAGGGGGAGCAGTGTGACTGGGACATAGCTATACCGGGATATACTTTATATAGGAAGGACAGAGTGGGAAGAATCAGAGGAGGGGAGCAGTGTGACTGGGACATAGCTATACCGGGATATACTTTATATAGGAAGGACAGAGTGAGAAGAATCAGAGGAGGGGGAGCAGTGTGACTGGGACATAGCTATACCTGGATATACTTTATATAGGAAGGACAGAGTGAGAAGAATCAGAGGAGGGGGAGCAGTGTGACTGGGGCATAGCTATACCGGGATATACTTTATATAGGAAGGACAGAGTGAGAAGAATCAGAGGAGGGGGAGCAGTGTGACTGGGACATAGCTATACCGGGATATACTTTATATAGGAAGGACAGAGCGAGAAGAATCAGAGGAGGGGGAGCAGTGTGACTGGGGCATAGCTATACCGGGATATACTTTATATAGGAAGGACAGAGTGAGAAGAATCAGAGGAGGGGGAGCAGTGTGACTGGGACATAGCTATACCTGGATATACTTTATATAGGAAGGACAGAGTGGGAAGAATCAGAGGAGGGGGAGCAGTGTGACTGGGACATAGCTATACCGGGATATACTTTATATAGGAAGGACAGAGTGGGAAGAATCAGAGGAGGGGGAGCAGTGTGACTGGGGCATAGCTATACCGGGATATACTTTATTTAGGAAGGACAGAGTGGGAAGAATCAGAGGAGGGGGAGCAGTGTGACTGGGACATAGCTATACCGGGATATACTTTATATAGGAAGGACAAAGTGGGAAGAATCAGAGGAGGGGGAGCAGTGTGACTGGGACATAGCTATACCTGGATATACTTTATATAGGAAGCACAGAGCGAGAAGAATCAGAGGAGGGGGAGCAGTGTGACTGGGACATAGCTATACCTGGATATACTTTATATAGGAAGGACAGAGTGAGAAGAATCAGAGGAGGGGGAGCAGTGTGACTGGGACATAGCTATACCGGGATATACTTTATATAGGAAGGACAGAGTGGGAAGAATCAGAGGAGGGGGAGCAGTGTGACTGGGACATAGCTATACCTGGATATACTTTATATAGGAAGCACAGAGCGAGAAGAATCAGAGGAGGGGGAGCAGTGTGACTGGGACATAGCTATACCTGGATATACTTTATATAGGAAGCACAGAGCGAGAAGAATCAGAGGAGGGGGAGCAGTGTGACTGGGACATAGCTATACCGGGATATACTTTATATAGGAAGCACAGAGCGAGAAGAATCAGAGGAGGGGGAGCAGTGTGACTGGGACATAGCTATACCGGGATATACTTTATATAGGAAGCACAGAGTGGGAAGAATCAGAGGAGGGGGAGCAGTGTGACTGGGACATAGCTATACCGGGATATACTTTATATAGGAAGGACAGAGTGAGAAGAATCAGAGGAGGGGGAGCAGTATGACTGGGACATATACCTGGATATACTTTATATAGGAAGGACAGAGTGGGAAGAATCAGAGGAGGGGGAGCAGTATGACTGGGGCATAGCTATACCTGGATATACTTTATATAGGAAGCACAGAGCGAGAAGAATCAGAGGAGGGGGAGCAGTGTGACTGGGACATAGCTATACCGGGATATACTTTATATAGGAAGGACAGAGTGAGAAGAATCAGAGGAGGGGAGCAGTATGACTGGGACATAGCTATACCGGGATATACTTTATATAGGAAGGACAGAGTGAGAAGAATCAGAGGAGGGGGAGCAGTGTGACTGGGACATAGCTATACCGGGATATACTTTATATAGGAAGGACAGAGTGAGAAGAATCAGAGGAGGGGGAGCAGTATGACTGGGACATAGCTATACCGGGATATACTTTATATAGGAAGGACAGAGTGAGAAGAATCAGAGGAGGGGGAGCAGTGTGACTGGGACATAGCTATACCGGGATATACTTTATATAGGAAGGACAGAGTGAGAAGAATCAGAGGAGGGGGAGCAGTGTGACTGGGACATAGTTATACCGGGATATACTTTATATAGGAAGCACAGAGTGAGAAGAATCAGAGGAGGGGGAGCAGTGTGACTGGGACATAGCTATACCGGGATATACTTTATATAGGAAGGACAGAGTGAAAAGAATCAGAGGAGGGGGAGCAGTGTGACTGGGACATAGCTATACCGGGATATACTTTATATAGGAAGCACAGAGTGAGAAGAATCAGAGGAGGGGGAGCAGTGTGACTGGGACATAGCTATACCGGGATATACTTTATATAGGAAGGACAGAGTGAGAAGAATCAGAGGAGTGGGAGCAGTATGACTGGGACATAGCTATACCGGGATATACTTTATATAGGAAGGACAGAGTGAGAAGAATCAGAGGAGGGGGAGCAGTGTGACTGGGACATAGCTATACCGGGATATACTTTATATAGGAAGGACAGAGTGAGAAGAATCAGAGGAGGGGGAGCAGTGTGACTGGGACATAGCTATACCTGGATATACTTTATATAGGAAGGACAGAGTGGGAAGAATCAGAGGAGGGGAGCAGTGTGACTGGGACATAGCTATACCGGGATATACTTTATATAGGAAGGACAGAGCGAGAAGAATCAGAGGAGGGGGAGCAGTGTGACTGGGACATAGCTATACCGGGATATACTTTATATAGGAAGGACAGAGTGAGAAGAATCAGAGGAGGGGAGCAGTGTGACTGGGACATAGCTATACCGGATGTACTTTATATAGGAAGCACAGAGTGGGAAGAATCAGAGGAGGGGGAGCAGTGTGACTGGGACATCGATATACCGGGATATACTTTATATAGGAAGGACAGAGTGGGAAGAATCAGAGGAGGGGGAGCAGTGTGACTGGGGCATAGCTATACCGGGATATACTTTATATAGGAAGGACAGAGTGGGAAGAATCAGAGGAGGGGGAGCAGTGTGACTGGGACATAGCTATACTGGGATATACTTTATATAGGAAGGACAGAGTGGGAAGAATCAGAGGAGGGGGAGCAGTGTGACTGGGGCATAGCTATACCGGGATATACTTTATATAGGAAGGACAGAGTGAGAAGAATCAGAGAAGGGGGAGCAGTGTGACTGGGACATAGCTATACCGGGATATACTTTATATAGGAAGGACAGAGCGAGAAGAATCAGAGGAGGGGGAGCAGTGTGAGTGGGGCATAGCTATACCGGGATATACTTTATATAGGAAGGACAGAGCGAGAAGAATCAGAGGAGGGGGAGCAGTGTGACTGGGACATAGCTATACCGGGATATACTTTATATAGGAAGGACAGAGTGGGAAGAATCAGAGGAGGGGGAGCAGTGTGACTGAGGCATAGCTATACTGGGATATACTTTATATAGGAAGGACAGAGCGAGAAGAATCAGAGGAGGGGGAGCAGTGTGACTGGGACATAGCTATACCGGGATATACTTTATATAGGAAGGACAGAGTGGGAAGAATCAGAGGAGGGGGAGCAGTGTGACTGGGACATAGCTATACCGGGATATACTTTATATAGGAAGGACAGAGTGAGAAGAATCAGAGGAGGGGGAGCAGTGTGACTGGGACATAGCTATACCTGGATATACTTTATATAGGAAGGACAGAGTGAGAAGAATCAGAGGAGGGGGAGCAGTGTGACTGGGGCATAGCTATACCGGGATATACTTTATATAGGAAGGACAGAGTGAGAAGAATCAGAGGAGGGGGAGCAGTGTGACTGGGACATAGCTATACCGGGATATACTTTATATAGGAAGGACAGAGCGAGAAGAATCAGAGGAGGGGGAGCAGTGTGACTGGGGCATAGCTATACCGGGATATACTTTATATAGGAAGGACAGAGTGAGAAGAATCAGAGGAGGGGGAGCAGTGTGACTGGGACATAGCTATACCTGGATATACTTTATATAGGAAGGACAGAGTGGGAAGAATCAGAGGAGGGGGAGCAGTGTGACTGGGACATAGCTATACCGGGATATACTTTATATAGGAAGGACAGAGTGGGAAGAATCAGAGGAGGGGGAGCAGTGTGACTGGGGCATAGCTATACCGGGATATACTTTATATAGGAAGGACAGAGTGAGAAGAATCAGAGGAGGGGGAGCAGTGTGACTGGGACATAGCTATACCTGGATATACTTTATATAGGAAGCACAGAGTGGGAAGAATCAGAGGAGGGGGAGCAGTGTGACTGGGACATAGCTATACCTGGATATACTTTATATAGGAAGGACAGAGTGGGAAGAATCAGAGGAGGGGGAGCAGTGTGACTGGGACATAGCTATACCGGGATATACTATGTTTAGGAAGGACAGAGTGGGAAGAATCAGAGGAGGGGGAGCAGTGTGACTGGGACATAGCTATACCTGGATATACTTTATATAGGAAGGACAGAGTGAGAAGAATCAGAGGAGGGGGAGCAATGTGACTGGGACATAGCTATACCGGGATATACTTTATATAGGAAGGACAGAGTGGGAAGAATCAGAGGAGGGGGAGCAGTGTGACTGGGACATAGCTATACCTGGATATACTTTATATAGGAAGCACAGAGCGAGAAGAATCAGAGGAGGGGGAGCAGTGTGACTGGGACATAGCTATACCTGGATATACTTTATATAGGAAGCACAGAGCGAGAAGAATCAGAGGAGGGGGAGCAGTGTGACTGGGGCATAGCTATACCGGGATGTACTTTATATAGGAAGGACAGAGTGGGAAGAATCAGAGGAGGGGGAGCAGTGTGACTGGGACATAGCTATACCGGGATATACTTTATATAGGAAGCACAGAGTGAGAAGAATCAGAGGAGGGGGAGCAGTGTGACTGGGACATAGCTATACCGGGATATACTTTATATAGGAAGCACAGAGTGAGAAGAATCAGAGGAGGGGGAGCAGTGTGACTGGGACATAGCTATACTGGGATATACTTTATATAGGAAGGACAGAGTGGGAAGAATCAGAGGAGGGGGAGCAGTGTGACTGGGGCATAGCTATACCTGGATATAATTTATATAGGAAGGACAGAGTGGGAAGAATCAGAGGAGGGGGAGCAGTGTGACTGGGACATAGCTATACCGGGATATACTTTATATAGGAAGGACAGAGTGGGAAGAATCAGAGGAGGGGGAGCAGTGTGACTGGGACATAGCTATACCGGGATATACTTTATATAGGAAGGACAGAGTGGGAAGAATCAGAGGAGGGGGAGCAGTGTGACTGGGACATAGCTATACCTGGATATACTTTATATAGGAAGGACAGAGTGAGAAGAATCAGAGGAGGGGGAGCAGTGTGACTGGGACATAGCTATACCGGGATATACTTTATATAGGAAGGACAGAGTGGGAAGAATCAGAGGAGGGGGAGCAGTGTGACTGGGACATAGCTATACCGGGATATACTTTATATAGGAAGCACAGAGTGAGAAGAATCAGAGGAGGGGGAGCAGTGTGACTGGGACATAGCTATACCGGGATATACTTTATATAGGAAGCACAGAGTGAGAAGAATCAGAGGAGGGGGAGCAGTGTGACTGGGACATAGCTATACTGGGATATACTTTATATAGGAAGGACAGAGTGGGAAGAATCAGAGGAGGGGGAGCAGTGTGACTGGGGCATAGCTATACCTGGATATACTTTATATAGGAAGGACAGAGTGGGAAGAATCAGAGGAGGGGGAGCAGTGTGACTGGGACATAGCTATACCGGGATATACTTTATATAGGAAGGACAGAGTGGGAAGAATCAGAGGAGGGGGAGCAGTGTGACTGGGACATAGCTATACCGGGATATACTTTATATAGGAAGGACAGAGTGGGAAGAATCAGAGGAGGGGGAGCAGTGTGACTGGGACATAGCTATACCTGGATATACTTTATATAGGAAGGACAGAGTGAGAAGAATCAGAGGAGGGGGAGCAGTGTGACTGGGACATAGCTATACCGGGATATACTTTATATAGGAAGGACAGAGTGGGAAGAATCAGAGGAGGGGGAGCAGTGTGACTGGGACATAGCTATACTGGGATATACTTTATATAGGAAGGACAGAGTGGGAAGAATCAGAGGAGGGGGAGCAGTGTGACTGAGGCATAGCTATACTGGGATATACTTTATATAGGAAGGACAGAGCGAGAAGAATCAGAGGAGGGGGAGCAGTGTGACTGGGACATAGCTATACTGGGATATACTTTATATAGGAAGGACAGAGTGGGAAGAATCAGAGGAGGGGGAGCAGTGTGACTGGGGCATAGCTATACCTGGATATACTTTATATAGGAAGGACAGAGTGGGAAGAATCAGAGGAGGGGGAGCAGTGTGACTGGGACATAGCTATACCGGGATATACTTTATATAGGAAGGACAGAGTGGGAAGAATCAGAGGAGGGGGAGCAGTGTGACTGGGACATAGCTATACCGGGATATACTTTATATAGGAAGGACAGAGTGGGAAGAATCAGAGGAGGGGGAGCAGTGTGACTGGGACATAGCTATACCTGGATATACTTTATATAGGAAGGACAGAGTGAGAAGAATCAGAGGAGGGGGAGCAGTGTGACTGGGACATAGCTATACCGGGATATACTTTATATAGGAAGGACAGAGTGGGAAGAATCAGAGGAGGGGGAGCAGTGTGACTGGGACATAGCTATACTGGGATATACTTTATATAGGAAGGACAGAGTGGGAAGAATCAGAGGAGGGGGAGCAGTGTGACTGAGGCATAGCTATACTGGGATATACTTTATATAGGAAGGACAGAGCGAGAAGAATCAGAGGAGGGGGAGCAGTGTGACTGGGACATAGCTATACCGGGATATACTTTATATAGGAAGGACAGAGTGGGAAGAATCAGAAAAGGGGGAGCAGTGTGACTGGGACATAGCTATACCGGGATATACTTTATATAGGAAGGACAGAGTGAGAAGAATCAGAGGAGGGGGAGCAGTGTGACTGGGACATAGCTATACCTGGATATACTTTATATAGGAAGGACAGAGTAAGAAGAATCAGAGGAGGGGGAGCAGTGTGACTGGGGCATAGCTATACCGGGATATACTTTATATAGGAAGGACAGAGTGAGAAGAATCAGAGGAGGGGGAGCAGTGTGACTGGGACATAGCTATACCGGGATATACTTTATATAGGAAGGACAGAGCGAGAAGAATCAGAGGAGGGGGAGCAGTGTGACTGGGGCATAGCTATACCGGGATATACTTTATATAGGAAGGACAGAGTGAGAAGAATCAGAGGAGGGGGAGCAGTGTGACTGGGACATAGCTATACCTGGATATACTTTATATAGGAAGGACAGAGTGGGAAGAATCAGAGGAGGGGGAGCAGTGTGACTGGGCATAGCTATACCGGGATATACTTTATTTAGGAAGGACAGAGTGGGAAGAATCAGAGGAGGGGGAGCAGTGTGACTGGGACATAGCTATACCGGGATATACTTTATATAGGAAGGACAGAGTGGGAAGAATCAGAGGAGGGGGAGCAGTGTGACTGGGACATAGCTATACCTGGATATACTTTATATAGGAAGCACAGAGCGAGAAGAATCAGAGGAGGGGGAGCAGTGTGACTGGGACATAGCTATACCTGGATATACTTTATATAGGAAGGACAGAGTGAGAAGAATCAGAGGAGGGGGAGCAGTGTGACTGGGACATAGCTATACCGGGATATACTTTATATAGGAAGGACAGAGTGGGAAGAATCAGAGGAGGGGGAGCAGTGTGACTGGGACATAGCTATACCTGGATATACTTTATATAGGAAGCACAGAGCGAGAAGAATCAGAGGAGGGGGAGCAGTGTGACTGGGACATAGCTATACCTGGATATACTTTATATAGGAAGCACAGAGCGAGAAGAATCAGAGGAGGGGGAGCAGTGTGACTGGGACATAGCTATACCGGGATATACTTTATATAGGAAGCACAGAGCGAGAAGAATCAGAGGAGGGGGAGCAGTGTGACTGGGACATAGCTATACCGGGATATACTTTATATAGGAAGGACAGAGTGGGAAGAATCAGAGGAGGGGGAGCAGTGTGACTGGGACATAGCTATACCTGGATATACTTTATATAGGAAGCACAGAGCGAGAAGAATCAGAGGAGGGGGAGCAGTGTGACTGGGACATAGCTATACCTGGATATACTTTATATAGGAAGCACAGAGCGAGAAGAATCAGAGGAGGGGGAGCAGTGTGACTGGGACATAGCTATACCGGGATATACTTTATATAGGAAGCACAGAGCGAGAAGAATCAGAGGAGGGGGAGCAGTGTGACTGGGACATAGCTATACCGGGATATACTTTATATAGGAAGCACAGAGTGAGAAGAATCAGAGGAGGGGGAGCAGTGTGACTGGGACATAGCTATACCGGGATATACTTTATATAGGAAGCACAGAGTGAGAAGAATCAGAGGAGGGGGAGCAGTGTGACTGGGACATAGCTATACTGGGATATACTTTATATAGGAAGGACAGAGTGGAAGAATCAGAGGAGGGGGAGCAGTGTGACTGGGGCATAGCTATACCTGGATATACTTTATATAGGAAGCACAGAGCGAGAAGAATCAGAGGAGGGGGAGCAGTGTGACTGGGACATAGCTATACCGGGATATACTTTATATAGGAAGCACAGAGCGAGGAAGAATCAGAGGAGGGGGAGCAGTGTGACTGGGACATAGCTATACCGGGATATACTTTATATAGGAAGGACAGAGTGGGAAGAATCAGAGGAGGGGGAGCAGTGTGACTGGGACATAGCTATACCTGGATATACTTTATATAGGAAGCACAGAGCGAGAAGAATCAGAGGAGGGGGAGCAGTGTGACTGGGACATAGCTATACCTGGATATACTTTATATAGGAAGCACAGAGCGAGAAGAATCAGAGGAGGGGGAGCAGTGTGACTGGGACATAGCTATACCGGGATATACTTTATATAGGAAGCACAGAGCGAGAAGAATCAGAGGAGGGGAGCAGTGTGACTGGGACATAGCA
>NC_134403.1:375244720-375297220 GCF_038048845.1 Mixophyes fleayi
TAAACTCATATTAATATTATGTTGTACATTATCTGTGTTTATATATTATCCACTATATTTTATTTGGCTGGTTAATATTACACAGTCTCCCATCCATCACATTTTTCTCCTATAGACCTATCAGATATTACTTTGTTTTCTATCTCAGATTTCTGCCTCTAATAAATGATTGTTATTATCACATATGTTCTAAGTTGTAATTTCTATATATCATACAATGTCTATCAGTTATCACTGGGGGGAGCTCCAGAGATAATGGAAATAGTGGTTATTAGATATAATTCTTACTCCCATGTGGTGGGTGCTCTGAACACTGATGATTGAAGAACATAAATTAAAGGACACAATGAAGCTTTTAGAAAACGCTGCAGGGAATAATACACATGACCCTAATGTAACCAATTATTGTGATGTGACGTAGAGATGGTTAATATGACCTTTATACTAATTATATAATGAGAATGATAATAATATCATCTTTAAAAGTTGTTTACATTGTCATATGACATAAAGGAGACACTTATATGTGATTACAAGATCCTGACTAATCTGTATAATTTATACAATCACAGTTGATAAAATTTGGATGTGTGATAATAATCCACAGTAATAACCACAGCGATAATTCAGCTACTGGCACACGGTCATTTCTAAGCACTTTATATCTTTAGACACAATCTATATTTGTTTTAATATTTCAGTGGTTTTTAAATAAAAAATTATCTTGACAAATTGTGAGTAAAGGTAACATTATAACTGAATTAATATTTCTAGTTGTTCATCACGGTAGAGGCAATTCTTTTCTTTTCTTTTCTTTTCTTTTTTTAGCATTAGAAAGTCAATGAAAATAAAGTTCTGAAAAAAACTCTTTTTGTAATTACACTCCTGAAACTTCAGAGATACTTTACACCATGTAATGAAGACCTCATTTATAGTTGGATGCAATTTGCACTGAAATTGTAAATGTAAACTGCATCCTGTAATTTACACAGTATTTAGAGTGGTGAGTTAGAATACTGTGTAAATGGCACAAATAAGTCTCTTTATCTGCCTTATGTGCCGGTGTGCGAGTGTATCATGCACAGCGCCCTGTAAAGCAGATAATTAAATAAATGAAATTTTTTTTAAAAAAAACATTTTTTTCTTCCCCAAACAGGACAAGGGTTGGTTATGCTGTTTGAAAGGGGGTGCACCTTTTTTTTTTAAATTTAATTCTTTTTTACTTTTTTTTTTTATTCAAGGTCTCTTGCACCAGCTGAAAGCACCTACAAACGATACATCTCCTAGAGACCTATCTGCGGATGCTTTCAACTCAGAATAGCATGTAAAGAGCGTGACCGCACCGTCACATTGCTCGGCTCAGCCACTACCTCCCCCGTTCTACCGCTCTCAGCGCAGAGAGGTGCAGCGGGGAGATCTGTCTCCGTCGGAGAGCAAACTGAGACGGATCTTTGGTCAAAAGTGTTTTTTGCACTGAACAGAAGAACTTGTGTCTGACTCTAACTCAGGCCCATAGTGTGGATTCTGTTATGGTGCCAGTTTGTTTGTTTTTGCAGCTGGTCCAAATTGTCCATTCAATCCTGTGGTTGCAGCTAATTACCACGATCTACCACGTGATATCTTCCTGCAAGAGGTTTGTGTTACCCCAACCTGACCCATGAGCAGGACTGGGGCTAAAAATCAGCCCTGGAATTTAAAGTTCACAGGTTCACCTCAGTTTCAGCAGGAAAGAAACCATGTGCCGCCGCTGCGCCCCGGCGCCGAAAAAGGCGTGACCACATTGTGTTGTGGGTGTGGCCAACATGGGCATTGATACATAAATTATAATAATACATTACATTTATCACTCCCTCCCAGCCACATCACGCCATCCCCTCAGGCACATTATGACACCCCCAGCCCACTGTACTTATCTATGTTTCTGGTGCTGCTGACATCCATCAGGGTGGGAACTTCCTGTAGAGTGAGCAGATTACCAAATCTTGTGATACTTAGAGCTCCTCGGCTTCTGCAGGCTGTGTCCTGTCTGGGAACTGGGAGCAGCTATCAGTTTCCTTTCCCTAACCAGAGGTGGATTAAGGCTCCGGGCGTCCACGGAATTTAAGACAGCAGGGTCCCTATTATGTAACATGGTTATCAATTTAGACAAATACACAGGCACTACTGTTAGAAGCACACAGCTCTGCCTTCACAAGCAGTACATTATGAAGCGGGACATACCTCCCAACTGTCCTTGCAGTCAGACCAAATCCTGACTAAGTGAGACAGTCACCCAAATTCAGGACTGCCCCACCAGATTCAGGACAGTTGGTAGACTGTCCTGCTATCTCCTACCTGTTTTTGCCACTTTCACCACTTGTAGCAGCTGGATTCTCTAGCTCAGTTCCTTCTTGTCTTGATCCTGGAATATTGGATGCCCTATTTTGAAAAAAAAATGGGTACATGAGATATAGAAAACTCCAACCAGCCCCGGTGTTAAAACAATAGCACTCAAGTTTTATAATTAGGCCTCCCTCCAATCCCCACAATAATAATATTCACATTTAATAAGTAGACCTATTTCCCTCCAACCAGCCCCAACATTAAATTAACAATATACCCATTTACTCAAAACATATTTCCCTCCCTCCAAACTGTCCCAGCAATAAATTAAATAGCATTAAAGTTTAATAAATACAGCTATTTTCCACAACCATCCCAATAAATAATTCATATTCACATTTAATAAATAGCCCTCCACCCCAAAATCAGCCCCATATTCAATTGATAGCCTTAACCACCCCAGCATTAAATAGCCTATCTCTGACACTATTTTAAGATCCTCCCTTCCCTCACATATTATATTAAAATACTGCGTGCACAAACGCACACTTTAGGAAAATGGCCCCACACGCACACTATAGGAACTTGGCCCCACACGCACACTATAGGAACATGGCCCCACACGCACACTATAGGAACATAGCCCCACACGCACACTATAGGAACATGGCCCCACACGCACACTATAGGAACATGGCCCCACACGCACAAACTGTCACACAGACTTACTGACTGACACACAAACACAGACTGACTGACTGACACAGAGACAGAGACACACACTTACCTTGTTAACCCCCCTGCTCGGCAGACAGAGTTTCAGTGATGTGCGGCCGATGCTAGTAATCACATGTGATGCGCACCACGTGACAGGTGGCATCCCAAGGGATTAAAATCATAGCCGCACATCACTGAAACTCCATCCACCGGGCAGCTACAGCCGCTGCTCGGGCGGGCGGGCATGCTGCCCCGCTGGATCGGACCAACTAGCCATCGGCCCTTCTGGCATTTGCCTGAAGTGCCAGATGGCCAGTCCAGCCCTGGTCCAGGGATACAGTGTAACAATAATAAGAAACATTCATTCCAGGGATACAGTGTAACAATAATAAGAAACATTCAGTCCAGGGATACAGTGTAACAATAATAAGAAACATTCATTCCAGGGATACAGTGTAACAATAATAAGAAACATTCAGTCCAGGGATACAGTATAACAATAATAAGAAATATTCAGTCCAGGGATACAGTGTAATAATGATAAATAACATTGAGAACCCCAACCCCATCCATATATTACACAGAGAATCTACCAGACATCTTGCTGTCACAATGTTAATTCTGTAATGATTACATTTCTTGTGCACTACTCGGTCTGGGTATAGGGGAGGAGTATGAGGAGGATGAGGAGTAGGAGGAGGAGGAGGAGGAGGATGAGGAGGATGAGGAGGATGAGGAGTAGGAGGAGGAGGATGAGGAGGATGAGGAGGATGAGTAGTAGGAGGAGGATGAGGAGTAAGAGGAGGAGTATGAGGAGGAGTAGGAGGAGGAGGATGAGGAGTAGGAGGAGGATGAGGAGTAGGAGGAGGAGGATGAGGAGTAGGAGGAGGAGGATGAGGAGGATGAGGAGTAGGAGGAGGATGAGGAGTAGGAGGAGGAGTATGAGGAGGAGTAGGAGGAGGAGGATGAGGAGTAGGAGGAGTAGGAGGAGGAGGATGAGGAGGATGAGGAGTAGGAGGAGGAGGATGAGGAGGATGAGGAGTATGAGGAGGATGAGGAGTAGGAGGAGGAGTATGCCGAGAGCTGAGAGCTGAGAGGAAATGAAAGTAAAATTAAATTTGTTTTCCTTCTGCCTTATCAGTTCTTTCCACATTTGTGATCACAACATAGTATTTGTGTTTTCAGGAAAGTCCCACATCTGACATGTGCTGCTGGGTAACCCCAGACAGGAGGCCCCCATCAGTATTATACAGAATGCTGCTCTGTTGTCCTCCAGGGTGAGGACAGTACAAAGTGTCAGGGACGGAGCAGTCTCTGTTACTCAGACACTCGTGACCTTGTGTAATAGCGCCGAGAATCAGCAGATTGCCAGAACCGCTGCTTAGTAAATATACCCCAAGTGTGGTTAGTGTCACACACAGATACCGAGTACCAGCAACAAGTATTGTACATAGAACATCACAGGCTGAGGAGTTACAATAAATATGGCAAATAGGGATCTGTCATCTAATCTGTGTGACCACATGTTTACATACAAGATAACCCATGTACTAACAAGTGCACATGCTACACATGTTCTGTACTTCTCTCAGGAATAATAAACATGGGTCCCATGTATTGTATTTATTTATATAGCGCCAGCTTAGTCTGTGGCGTTTCATCCTTCTGCCATATATATTTTATGATGATTGATTAGACCCTGCTAGAATTATATTTTATCACACATAAGACTATTTATATCCGGTAGTTATCTCACGTTCCCCTTGATAGAGAGAAGATCTGGGGGTAAATGTATCAAGCTGAGAGTTTTCCGGCAGGTTTGAAAACTGGAGATGTTGCCTATAGCAACCAATCAGATTCTAGCTGTCATTTGTAGAATGTACTAAATAAATAATAACTAGAACCTGATTGGGTTTTCAAACCCGCAGGAAAACTCTCAGCTTGATACATTTACTCCCAGACCTCTTAGAACGCTTTATAATATATTTATTTATCAATAAGTCTGCGTTACACATGTACTTCTCCTAATTATCTGCACTTAATGCTCCTAGAATGGCTGAACGGCAAATTAATATTCATCTATCATCACCAGCCCAGATTGTATTCTAGTATCTGGGTGCAAAACTGGGGAGATCTCGTCGTGTTATATCTATATATCTGTCTATTATATATATATATATATCCACTGCACTCAGCTATTACACACTGGGGTGTAAGAGTGCTGCGACCACACTGTATAATAACGACACTACACTTACTTAGCCCTCCTCCTCGAGGGTCCTCCACCCCACGTCCACTCTCGCTCCCTCCTCCCCCCTGGGGGTCTCCCTGTCTTCTGCGCCCTCCTTCTTGGGCCCCATTGTTTGCGGATCCTCCCTCCCCCTTCCCCGCCCTCTCTAGCTGTGCATTGAGCTTACTGAGTTGCTGTGCTTACTGTTTACTGTACTGTGCTGTCTCCCATTGTATTGTAATTTGTTTGTCTCTGTACGGCGCTGCGGACGCCTTGTGGCGCCTTATAAATAAATATTAATAATAATAATAATACACAACGTTTATGCTCTGCACTCACCAGGTACACCATTACTGCTGTTCTAGCTAATTCCAGCTTAGTCTGTAGTAAAAGCTAAGAACGTAAGTTCCGTATATTGCAATATTTGTTAAGCTGACCAAGTTACACCAACCCAGGTGAGTGAAGAGGATCAATGTCTTGATATTTTATGGTGGTACTTAAAACTTGCATGGTAATTTTGCGAAAGGGGTTTTTAGTATCAGCGATACGAAGCTGAAATTTGTCAGGTAAGCGTAGAATTGTCTGTGGTTGCTGTATGCCAAAATTCTAAATAAAATAATATAAAATTACAAATTTGGAATAGTTTAAAATTGAAATTCTTTCCAGTTTTTCCTCTTCCTGTTTTGCAAAGTGATTCCTTTCTCACATTTTCTTTTGGGAAGGCAGAACTTAGAGTACAGGACATTATAAGACTAGTGTTTCAGTGGAGTACAGTAAACAATTATCTGGTGCTAGTAATAATATCATTTAAAATATGGTTAGTAGCTAAGCTGCTCCCAGTTAGGGTTTTAGCAGTCCCCTAAAAAGGCAATAGCACAAGAACAAATAAGAGCGCTGTCTACTAGTGCACATATAACATAAACAGACTTTTATATAAAATAACATATAAAAAAGCAGTATATCAAATTACACAATAATGAATCCTATGTGGAAACGCAAACGGTTCAAAACAATTATATTCAGTCGATGCTCATTAACAGGCTTATACTGTAGGGTATAACAGACGTCTAATCATATATCTATGTGCCGGCCGGCCACAGACGATATATATACCAGAAATGGATCTTTACTAGAGATGCTCAGGCTCAGTTCACCGAGAACCGAACATACCCGAACTTATCAGATCCGAGTACTGAGCCGTGCCGGCTCGGTGCTTTCACGCACCCTCGAAATCAAAATCAAGGCAAAATGTTATCGTTACGCCCTCGGATCTCGCGAGCTTTGGATTCTATAAGTACCGCCCTCCACGGCGATCTAGCCTTATTTCACAGAGGGACACAGAAGGGGTAGCACAGTCTCTAGAGCAGTTGGGCAGCGTCATAGGTAGAATAGAAAGAGGAGGGGTAGCAGTGTTCTTCAAAGTCTACAGTGACATTCAGGAGAGCTCCATTGCTAATTGTCATTGGTGAAATAAAAATAATAGGGCTGGTAGTCTTGGTCTAAATCTGCAGTCACATTGTATTGTGTTATCAAAATGGATTCACAGCAGTACACAGAAGACCAAAGCTATATTGAGACAGACACAAATATAGGGAAGGGTGCATAAATTAAGGCAAGACATTCAACAAAACTTCTACACAGTGATGGGGGAATGGGGTAAGGGAGGGGGAGACACAAGTCCAAGGTTTTATTGAATGAACAGACACAAAGGGGCAGAGCCGCATTTAGACCTCATGGGGCCCTAGGCAAGATATTGGTTCCCTCCCTGAAACAATCCATAGCACTATGTTCTTTTAGCATAACATATACCACTATAGCTGAGTAGAAGGAAAGCCCCAAATAATACGCTCCAAATAATATGACCACACCTCCTTTGATGGAATGCCGTGAAAGGAGGTGTGGTCATAATTATTGAGGCGTGGCTTCCATCGTTGGGGGCGTTCCTAGAAGCAACAACCAACGTACCTAGTGACAACCTAGCAGTTGTCACTTTTGTCCGTCCATCATCCCACTGTGCCCCTTCACAATATCACACTGTGCCCCTTCATTGTTATTTTTGCCCCTTCATAATATCACATGTGCCCATTCCAGTGCTAATAGACAGTGAAATAATTGATTACAATAATTATATGACATTATATTATTGACAATATATTACCTATTAGGCTTTACTCATTATAAAATCCCACTACAGGAAAACAATTGTAGATGCCAAGATACAAATGAATCGTCACTATCAGAATACACAATAAACACAAAGCTGCACAATATGGGTTGGCACAAAATATATGGAAAAAAACCAAAAAGAAACAATAGAAAAACTAGAACTGTCCTGAACCACTGAAAAATTGGTTGGTCCTAAATGTTTATATCCAGGGGTATGGGAAAACGTTCCAAAATAGCAAGGGATAGGAAGATGAGAGGGCGAGTACTTGCGGTGTTGCTGAGCTCAAATGTCAGATCCTCATGTTGGATGTCCCAGAGGAAGAGTGGCTGATCCTTAGCGTGGGCTGCAAAGCAAAAATTCTGCTCTCCAACGGGAAACATCGTGTGTTCCACTGTGGAACGCATGCCACTCCCTGTTTCCTGTTAGCGAATAATGTCCCGACCGGTCTCGTCACTTCTGTGACTTTTTCAATATTTATTTTTTCTTAGCTGCCAGCCCCACCATCCGCCGGGCCCCCTGGGGACCGCTGGGCCCTAGACAAATGCCTAGGTTGCCTAGTGGTAAATCCGGCCCTGCAAAGGGGTATATTTACTAAACGGCGGGTTTGAAAAGGTGGAGGTGTTGCCTATAGCAACCAGATTCTAGTTATCATTTATGTAGTGCATTCTACAGAATGACAGCTAGAATCTGATTGGTTGCTATAGGCAACATCTCCACTTTTTCCGCAGTTTAGTAAATCTAGCCCATAGGGGGAGAAAGAGAAGAGAGAGACAGAAATTTAATCATCTTCCTCTCTCTCAGGACTGTCAATGGTGTTATAGTCTCTTAGTAGGCTGTGGATCAGCCGCGACAGTCCTGGATGGTCATCTTCTCCCTTTTCAAGATGAGGCGATTCCATGCGAGCCAAATAGCGTCCTTAAAGCAGTTCATAAGGTGCCAGGCCTCCTGGATTGCCCCAATGGTGTGGGTGGCAGGAAATAATCCATAAAATACTGAATGGTATGAAAGGCAAGTTCTGGGCACAATGTCCTTAAGTTCATGCGCCAAGGCATCCGACAGTGCATGTGCGTGGAGTAGTCCCAAAATACACGCTGTGCTGTTTCCCTTCTGGTGATGAAGAAGGGGCAGTGGACATATCGGCACAGGTTCCAGGAGTGCATGAATGTCCTGAGAGGCAGACCCCCCTGGATAGACATTCATGCAATGTCTTCGTGTCTATTAGTCAACCTGTTAGAGGCCACATTCTCCCACACATGTTTTGTTGTTGCAGCAGGGAGCCCTGGAACAGACTCCATAATGTCTTTAGCTCTGATGAGCTTGTGGACAGTTTTTGACTTCCACAAGTCTGGTTTAAGTCCCTCCAGATGGTGCTCCCTAACAAATTGTCCAACATCCAGGTAAAACTAAGGTGTAGTCCAGTTATAAGGGAAGGAGCTGTCACACTTGTCCCAACCAAGGGTCCTCCAAAGAGGCAGGAGGAAAAAGCTAGACATGGACTTCCCAGCAGAGCAGATGTTCTTTTCAATAAGAGTTCTGCGGATGCAGTGGCAGACAAAGAAGGCTCGCAGCATGGTGGGGATATCCGGGATCCCTTTCCCACCTTTGAGGGGCTCCTTGTACATAACTGCCCGCTTCACTCTGTCCATGTATTCGCTGTAGACTTAACACAGTTATCCAAGGAACGGGTGAAGCGATCAAATGAACCATAACTGATCTCATGATTCATTTTCAGTTTCACTGTACCGGCCATGTGCTCAGGGTGATGGTGATCTCCTCGTCATCTTCCAAAGCTTAGTCAGCAGGGTCCAGTAACACACCCATTTGTTTTCTCAGGTCTCTTAGCTGTTCTTTAAACTTTAAAATGAATCATCCTGTCTCAGGGCCTCCTCTGTATTATTCTTCTGAAGTGCAGTGTATCTCTCATGTACGAACTCTCTTAAATCCGGGATTTCACCTGGTGGGCCATGTTTTAACTTAAGCGCGGCCTCTCCAACTGCATCTATATATTGGTTTAAATCTCTTTTCAATGTAGTATAATCCAACATGACAGATTCCATGCTGCCCACATGTTCCGTGTCACAGTCTTTCTGAAGCAGATCTATTGCCACTCCAGTTATAATATCCATTCCTGTGTACATAAGTTTGGCAGTTCTTCAGGGATGACAGGGAGGTATCCACAGAGGAGAAGGTGATTAAAGATGCAGCAAGATCAACAAGGTTTAATAATGTAGAGTTCATTGACAGCACTGTTAGGCTTAATGCAGCTAAGCTATTGTTAGCTTGTTTTTTGGGGGCCCAAACAAACAAAGCACTTCAGCCACAAAAGTGGCACTGCTTGCCGCTTGAGTGCTTGATTTGTTAAACTGTACATGTCCTTTTCAATATCTTACATATGGGTGGGTGGGAGGTTTCAAGGACAATTCTGTCTTGCACCACTTTTCTTTTCTGCCACTGCTGTGTGCCAATGTTTCCTAGATGTGCTAGGAACTGCCATGTGTTTATGTCATTGTTCTGTCACTTAGCATCCAGCCAGGTCGCTGCAGTCTTTGTCCGAAAGAGCAAAAAAAAAATAATGTGACCTGTAAGATGGTCAAAATTGACAACAAATTACTTGAAATTAGTGTTATTGAGGTTAATAATAATGTAGGGGGAAAAATGAACAAAATTATTTGATTTTAGCAAAAAAATAGGAATTTTAGAAAGAAAATAGGGATCCAAAACCAAAACGCACCAGGGCGATTTTGCTATTTCTTCTGTTTTAAATAACTCCATATAAGCTTGTGCTATGAGCTTCCCATCCGGAAATCTGCATTGTGCTGAACAGGAAGCTGATCTCTGACATTAAATAACTTTAGAGGGTTTACCCTGGGGAATGCTGGACTGGTTGATGTGTAATGTCCAAAGCGTTGCAACAAATTCCTGTGCAGTTAGTAATAATACATATTTATATATATACACATCATGACTGTGTTTTCTTGGAATGTTTTGGTAAGAGGACTATCAGACATAGTAGTAGTAGATTGAGGGATGTCTCTGCATTGCCCTGGGAGTCATAATAAAGGGGTTACTCACACAGCCGGGGGTTCCTGTGAGTCACATCAATGCTGCAAGTTAGCTCATCTGTATAATTGACTTTCCAGCTTAGAATACAGTAAATACCAAGTGGTATCAATATTAAGAAGCTTGAAAAGTAATTATTAAGGGCACTAAAATCGTGGAGCCCAATCTTACACTAAATGTCCCCCACAAACCTAATATATTATTTTAATAAGAATTTGCAATAAAATGACATTGCACAGTAACTTGAGTGTGTAAACTGGGCTCGTTGACAGGTTGACAACCATCAGCAAATGCACCAGTGCAAATAAAGTGCATATTGTAATGTGACATTTTGTATAAAGTTGTCAGTAAGATATTATTACAGGGTGGTAAGCTGGACACAATGGTCCTGAATTGGAGATCTATTACCACGTGTGACTTTATTTTAATGTAATGAGTTATATATGATTTCACGTCTCCATAGATGAACTTCTTAACATGAGCTAATCGGCCAGGTTTACTGTGAGGGTTTACAGAGGATTTAAGCACTCAGTCTTGCACATACCTATAACACGGGTTAGAGATCACCCCCAGTACAGTTCTCTTACATCCATACTTACTTATTATCTGCCACCACCTACTGAATCAGGGCAATAGGACCCCAAAACTCAAATGTACACACTGGCACACACTATTCTCCGTGTTAGTTAACAACTCACACACCTTAAAGAATCACAAACCTCCGGCGCACATGTAAGAGAGGAAACACCAACAGTGTGTGCCGTATAAACTCAGGGCTGGTGACAATATCTCTGCTCAACTTTCTTATTCTGAATCATCAGCATTGAAACACTTTCTGACATTTCCTCTTTGTCAACATCAGCAAAAATCCACTTTGCATCAATCAAATTTTATTCTAAATAAAAACGCTAATATAGTACATTAACATAATGACAATTAGTATGAAACATAGATAAAATGCACTCACCCAGGGAATAGGTAAGATCGCTCGATGTCATAGAAGATTATCCTGTTATCAACTTTTACGCGTTTCACGAGCATCCAGCTCGCTTCCTCAGAAAGTGGTGAAAAGTTTTGATTTATATGTGTCACATATTGCACCAGCTAATCTCTCAATCTGGTCACTGTTCATACCTGTTTCCCTTGGTTCTCATCCCCATGACAGCTCGGCAAACATACGCTGATGGGAGCCATTTTGCCGCTCTGAACTGAGCATGCGCACACTTGGACTTTTGAAAACTCCCTCCATTCACTTGATTGGCTAATTACCTGTCAGCTCTGTCTATATAATGCACTTGTCTGCTTACTAAGGTCTCCTTACCGGTTAGGACGTCTCCTCCTCTGGCTCCTGTTTATCGCCTCCACCTTGTCGTACTCGGGATTCAGCAATTACCCTGCAGTCTATTGCTCTCCTGTGTATTCCTGTATCACCTCAGCAGTCAAGATGATGCTTCTGCTCTGCAGATCGTTGCACATCTCCTCTGATCATGCTTATGGGCTCCCAGCTCATGTTTAATTTATTAATTAAGATTGTGGATTATTGGATTATTGTAGATTTTGCAAATGTTATTAACTATAGAGGGCAACAAGTACAGGTAACATATCGCCTTGAAAAAGACCTAATGGATGAAATGCGTCGGGTCTGTTTGCACTTCCCAGGGACATCTGATTCCGCCTTTCCAGTCCTATCTGCAGCATCCTTTGGGCCCTATAGGATAATGCTGAAAAACGTGTACATCTATAAATTCCGGTAGTCAGATAAATTTGATTGCTTCTATAGGAAGTCTGTTGCCTGTCCATTTTTATTGTATTTATTTTTTTATTGATATAGAAATGTGAGATAATGCACTATGTGCCCCTCCAGTTTTTCCATCACATATTCTATATATATATATATATATATATATATATATATATATATCTGTTTTATTTGGAGTCAAGTAAACAGGCGCACAAACAGGGAGTTCCTAAAGAAGATTTCCACACATTGGTTTTGATATCTATATTTGCCTACAATGTGGTTGTTTTCAGTTTGCACCTATTTACCACTAGGTGTTGTCACCTTTTTCACGGTTATGTTTTTATATATATATTTTTAACTTCATTTTTAGAGTCTGTTCTATGACTTGTACAAATTTTGTTACGTGCTTTTTTTAGGATGTAGTTTTTTTATATTATTGTTTTTTTACATGTTCTGCGGTTTCTGCTTGGATGAAATTCCATAGAAGATATTTGGACTGACTTATGAATACACACTGATACTCCTCCTATTCATGTGTTCTTAGTATAGTGTTTATAGTATAGTGTGTAGCGCCCATCGAGGTGAATATTTTTTTTAAGTTTTACATGTTGCTGTGTGGGGTATAGTGATAGCCCTTCCAATTACATTGTAGGCTGCCACATAAAGTGGAGCACTCTTGATTGTAAACATATTTTCGTTTTAACAATTAAATGCAATACAGTTACAAAATTAGAAGGATTAAAACACAGACATATAACACTTACGCAGTATAATCTGTAAACCTGGGACAAGGCAGAATGAAATAGACGGACCTTGAATTTGATTGAGACCCAAGAATCTGACAATTTTCAGTGGCATCCAGGGTGTTTATACATCCACACTCTTCCCCTTCTGCGGTGTCACTGAGGGGAGACTGACTTATAACGTTGTCATGCTAATTGAAAAACTAATACATTCAATACCAATATCCCCTGGATATGATTATTATAGTTATGTACATTGAGAGTAAGAGGGAAATGTGGGAATTAAGTTAGCTCAGACTTGGTAACAAGCTGGTCTCATAAGGTCCTGTAGACAACCATCTAAGCGCTAGAGCACCTGGACAAATGAAGAGGTTAATAAATCAAATTAGCTTCTTGTTTATTGGCCCAAAGTTAGTTTAGCAATTACACATAATAAATTTGTCAGATATTTTATCCTGACTAGAATAAAACATTCGTATCTATAGGTTTAATATTTTATCTGGGACTTCATCGTGACGCAGTGGATTCTCAGATGTCGGCCTGATAATCTTTCCTCCACCAGCGTGGCTGGGGCAAGCCCTAGGTCTTCCTGCTCCAGCACACAAAGTAACAAAAGCCACGTTCCTCTGAGAAGCGGATGTACCAGCAGGATGCTCAGTCCAGCAGAAGCCTTGACTTCAACGATGAAGATCTTCCCAGGATGAAAGCAGAAACAGCCACAACCCAGCTGGGACCCTCCCTTTATACCTTGTAGTTTTCCCACGCTCCAGGGGCTGGATCAGGAGTGGCCTTAGATAGTGGGAACATCAGAGGGTGGCTGTCTATCAGAAGGGGCTGTTACAGGGCTGTCCCTTCTTATACCACTACATCCTGGGACCCCTGCTGGTTTGTCTCCGGGCTGTCCAGCTGTTCACAGACAATGGGGACCTACTTGAGATAACTAGTGGGCTGGACCTGGATAAGGGCTGAGCACTCCTGGTTTAACCCCTTACATGATTTTTCTTTGAAAAAAAGCTGCCAGCTGATTGAGACTTCTTGTCCCCGGGTGGAGAATGGGAATGCAGCCCCTCAGCAGAACATGTGACCAAGACCCCACCCCGGTGTTTACCCATAACCCATCAGGCTTCATTTAAGAACAAGGAATAACAGTATCATTACAATATCAACAACACACATTTCTCATGTCCAGGCAGGGTTACAATGTCCCGTTAGCCCCAGTGGGAGTGAATCCTGCAGACCTTTATTTAATGTGCCAGACACCCTACATTCAGCACAGTGCTGCACTGACCACCAGCAACAATCTATTTACTGCTCAGTGTAGTCTGACTCTCAGCTGAGCAGATGTGGCTCCCGCCTATGGCATATCATAGTAACTCTCCTCCCTTCCTCCTCATTGGTGGACTGAGGCAGTAAGAGCTTTAACAGGATCCTCCTGTTCATCACTGGTTTTACCGATTTGTCTGGGGGTTCCCCTACCGCCAGGACCTGACCACCCCTACATTTGTTACTTGCCCATCAGACACTCAACAACTTCTATGCATTTCATAGAATATAATAAGTGTAACACAAAAGGTATCGGTGATAAAGCAAATGATTGAAGTAAAACAGATCTTTATTTCAAACAAAGTAACACAGTAAATACAATGAAGTCCGAGTATGTTAATACAATTAAAACTTACCTTATAAGAAAAAGTGCATACATTCAGAGCCAACTGAGGGACACAGTATGATACCTACTGCGAGGGGGGCCCCCCATTGCCTCCTCATCAAGCCCCTCTACCCATATCCTGCCCCCCTTGCCATCCTGCTCCCCATACACACGCGTTTCTCTCTCTATCCTTTCACCCAGCGTTGCCACGTTATTCCTACTAGATTGATGTTTTTAAAACTTGTATTCAATCATTCATTATAAATAAGGATAAGTGCTCTCTTAGTAATTAGTAGATTTTGGGATAGTATATCTTATACATATCTGGGGTTACAACACAGACCTATAACACCCAGGTCACCCAGTGCGCAATTAAATGGACGTCTGTATTAAATGTCATTGTGACTTTTCACATGTTTATTAGATCCAAATTGAATTGGACATATATGGTGTAAGAAATCTGCACAAATTAATTGTTAATTACAGATATACATTTATATTTTTATTATTTAAGGTGATCACCTTAATGTCCGTTCCTGATACATATTGTCTATTTTTTATTAATTTATGTTTTCATATTTGAATTTTATAATAATAATCATCATAATAATATTAATAATAATAATAAAATAAAAAAAATAGTTTTATTATTTATTTATTTTTATCTCCCTGGCTCTCTCTATCTCTTTCTTACCCCTCTCTCGTACATCCATCCTGTACCTTTCCAGACAGACATGCCAGGTATCAGCTCCTCTCCTATAGAGAGCAGCGTTGAGGCCTCTCTGCCCTTATCATTAGGAGTCTTAGTTTAATACCAGCAGTATGCTAGGGCAGGTGGGGCCACAGTTGCCATTAAACTTGGGGCCTAATTAAGCATTGGGTATTGAGTCGTGGCTCCGGTGGTATCCCCAAAAGCCAGCCCTGTATACATGCGTCCTGCCAGAGATTGTAATATAATCACCTCTAACCTTCCATAACTTCCCACCCCCATTAGTTATCTAAATGACACCAGAGAATGGACTTACTTCCATCATACCTCTATACACAACCTCTATACACACATATGATTAGATATAAACATCAGCAAACAGTGCAGTAAAATAAAACTAATCCTGAGGCCCATTAAATAATCTGAAATTTGGAGGAAATAGAATTGTTTACAATTTTTGTGCCTACATCAATTTTCAATTGGCCTACAGAATATTTCACATAATTAGCCCTCAATCAGTCCCATTAACTTTCCAAGACCTTTAGATCCACAGGAAGAGACCAGGAGCCGGTACAAAGTCTTTAGAAACAGTCACAAAGGTTCTGGTTAAAAGACAGCATTATCCAGAAGTGAGATCTCCAGGATTCTATAGATGAAGGAAGGTGCAAGAGACACAGATGAGTTCTGAAACCTGATTAACTCTGCGGAGCTGGTGGTTTTCATGTAGATCTCCTGAGTGCGGAAAATATGTCACCATCTCTCATGTGAGCAGGACTAGGGTGGAGAACACATCACCCAGGAGTGACCGGCTGTAAGGACTGATGACACGATGCCCAGTGTAGGACCATTTGTGGGGTGTCCTTGGACAGGGGAATATATGGAAACATGCAAATGTATTTTGGAAGTCAAATAATGTCAATCAATACCACCCAATATCTCCAATATCTGGTCAGATGCTGAGGGTGGAGATGGTTGTTTAGGAGACAAATATGAAATGAATCAATAATCAAAGAATCTATTACTTGTTTGTATGATGGTTTATTAAGGGTAGAACTTCTTATATTCTGTACTGGATATGAACTACTGATTATATCCCTAATAAACAGACAGACAAGACCTCAGCAAGCAGCCACTATTCATATTATAAGCTGTAGAATAATCACACATCATGTTCCTCAGGATCAGAATATCAGACGTAGGAGAGGTCAATCCTCAGACAGAGCAGATTACTTCAGATGTGTATGATACAATGTTACTATGTTACTTGTCCTGTTAGGAAGTAATAAGAGATAACCTGCTTTAGTATAATATATACCAGTAATACATTGCGTAGACTATTCCTAAAGAGGACTTGTCCCACAATACAAAACAATACACTCAGCACAAAATACAGCTTATATATATTTAATGCACATTTGTACTATATTATTCCTACTTTTGTCATTTTGAAAGGTTTTCCATTGGAAGATCTTGTCCCTGGTTATATCACAAGGGTTACTCACGTATCAAACAGCACGTCATAAAATATAGCTGTAAGCGTGTGGTACTTCATACATAGGAGATGCTCATACATGTACACCACGTGACAGACCTGCCGTGTCCAATCACATGTAGGAAAAATAAATAAACTGGGGAGACGGGTGCCCCCTACTCTAATAGAAACAAACTCTCACTAAAAAGTTACGTCTTTAATAAACTCTCACACACTGCATATCAGGTTTACAATTTGTCAGTAAATTTGCTGACAATAAAACCAATAAGCAGAATATTCAGCAGTCAGTATCCCTGTATATACATAGTGTAAATGTAAATGTACTCAGGGCTGTTGGTGGAATAACAACAATGCGACTATCTGTGTAGCTGAGCATCTCAGATAAACCTTAATGGATTATGTATAATTACCTTGACCAAGCAAACAAGACGGCAGCGATCATTAAAGATATTAATGTGCAGGGAATACAGACAATACATCTGCACAATATATTTATTTTCTTACCTTTGTGATCACCGTCCTATGCAGTGCTCCTCTACCTTGTAGTTACAGCTCATCATAAGTCACTACGTTTTCTCCATCTACAACATAAACACAGGAATGACACACGGCTCCCACCACAAGTCCTGATACAGTTATATGTGATCATCCAGCAATGCGGAAACTGACATCATGTACAAATTAATGTAACGGAGGGAAGATTCTGTCAAACAGATTTATTGAAGGTCATTAATGAACCAGAAATATGAAAATCTGCAGCATAAACGCTGTTATGTGACGTTGCGCACGACTATTCCACTACAGCACCTCGGTTGTGGGGAGCAGCAGAGATCTGTGGGTCAACATGGGGGCATCTGGGGGTACAGAGGTTTGCATGGCCAACGGAATGAGCTGGTCGCATCGAGGGGCGTTCCTGACTAATGCTGGTCTAGGCCCATGAGCACTTTGTGCTGAAGTGTAGAAAAATGAGATATAATGTTTGGGGGAATGGATTACAGAGGAATAAAGTAGAGGTGACACATGTACAGCTGCAGGAGAGCCCACAGCCCCTCTCCCCACAAAACAACCTGAATTCTCCAGCACCTCTGAAGCTCCTGAGATCGGGGCTTGTACCAGTACTTATAATGGAGTAAGTTGGGAGTACTTGTACACATGAAGCATTGTCAGTGCACACATCTGTATTGCTAAGAACCTTCATACAAATGTGTTGTGCAACCAAATTCCACATAATGGGAAAGTAAAACCGTCAGTGAGGTTCAGCCAGGTTAGGACCACCGCTGACAATGACCAATCAAGTTGTATAAATGAGAATAAATGAAGACTTGACAACTACTGCAAATTGTAAATGTTCTCATGGTCATCTGAATATCTCATCTTATGTTTATATTTATAATCAGTATCAGTAATTAGCCCACAATCAGCCAGGGATTGCCTGATAAATACTATTCCTCCAATCAATCCCACACTGACTCCGTTGCTAATTACACATCATCCTAACGTCAGTATGATTTGTGCAGCCATAGCTTGTATCCAGCTGCTGTTGGAGAATAGGAAGTAACTGATCGCAGTTGTCTCACAATCAGCGTTAATTGTTTTCTATGAATTTACCTCATTAACATTGTGCAGTATGCAGGACTCCCTCCTTGATTACATACTAGTGATCTCTATCTCCATCATTAATACCTTCTGCTTATGTGAGGACGTTACCTGATATCACAGCCCGGGCCGATCTTCTCAGTCTCCCCTCAGTGATATGACAGAAATAATGTTCATCTATGTCTGCATCATAATTCAGTACAGACTCCACCATCTGTCTCCCGTCACTGAGGGTGGTGATGTTACTTGTTCCGTAGCTGGAAAGATCTTCTTTCTTTCTATTAGTCCATTTGACCAGTGGATCCCGGTACACACCGATCCCGATACACTTCAAACGCCGTTTCCCATCAATGTGCAGTAATATGACTTTTGGGTCATCTGCATCTAAACCTGAAACCAATACACACGTGACCATATGTATAAACTCCTGTAAATAATAACTGTATAATTGGTGAGCTCTAGTGTCACCTCTCAGTATTCATTAAGAACAAGTTATAACATACAGTGTAATATACATTATAAGACTTTCACTTCATATTTCTATTCTGAAGAGCTTGTGTTCAAGAACCCCTCAGTGACTTATTATATACTTATAATTTATACCCAGAGGGCAACTCATACTGCACTCATACATTAAATAAACAAAATATTAAACAATAATGAATGAAAATGTAAATTTAAATATTATGATATGGACATACAAAACCTACCTTCAGAAATAGTATGTATAAAGGCATTAGTTAAATATTAAAATATTAAATATTAGAACATATATAAGTCCTGGCTTGTTCCTGCTCTGTAGGTGGATTCTCTGGTCTTCTACCTTGTCTCTACCAGGCTTCCAGATTTGCCGCCTTCCTTGTGGCTGGATGATTCTCCGGTCCTAGCCTCTTCCGGACTTCCAGATTTGCAGCCTTCCTTGCGGCTGGATGATTCTCCGGTCCTTGCCTCTAACGGACTTCCAGATTTGCCGCCTTCCTTGTGGCTGGATGATTCTATTGTCTCGGACTCACTTTTAGTTTGTGGGTTTCTGCATTTTTCACAGCAAGCATTCACATTTTGCACCTATCCTCGCCTAATATTTATTTTGTACTTTTGTGCATTTGACAAATAATTTAAATTGACGTTCCCTGTCAGTCAGAGCTTACATAATGATCTGGACATACATAGAGTCGGCAAGAGGTACAGAGCATCTATCATTTGTCTGGGGATGCTAAGCAACCCAGGACATGTTTGCAACAATGCAGTAATTGTTTTTCTGCTTATCCGGAAGACTTTTGTTCTGATGAAATCTGCATTTATCACATGTCGTGTTCAGGTGAGGCCTTAATGTGCGCTACTCCCCTCAACAATAGCCCATTGGTACTGGAGTTGAGGACTAGGCTCTGATTGGTAGATTTAATCCTGGAGAATCTCTTTCTCTCCCCCTGCGGAGTATGAGTAACAGACTCATTCCTTCTACTTTTGAGCAGCATAGCCCCTTGCTTAAATAATTTGTAACTTTTACACAAGCGATGATTCAAAGATTTGGACCCAGTACCTCTGACATAATCCAGGCAGCAGCTAAAGTTTGTGACCCTATTCTTAATCAGTCTCTCTCATCACAGGGGAATAGAATTAAGAAACTTTCCAGGTCCTGCTCGCAAACAGCCTATTTCCCTGCATAAGTTTGATGTCTACTCCTACAGTGCTAGTCACATCTCTGCTACTGACCATCCATGGTCTGTGAAGGTCCATTCCAGTAGTGCTCAGTGATTCATGCATGCTTTAGTCCTTGCCAATCTGTGTGTTTCTCCCTACAAGACCTCTCCTAAGGTGACTGTCCTACACAACATCTGTGATGTGACTGCTTTGCCCTATGTCACCAAGATGCCTGAGTTTTTCAATGTGACTTACTTGCATGAGGTTTCAGTAGCTGTTTCCGAAACTGCTGAGTTCTCATAGATGACTGCCTTGCCCAAGGTCTGTGAGACAATTGCCTTGCCTGAGTTCTCATAGATGACTGCTTTGTCCGAGGTCTCTGAGATGTCTACCTGTCTCAAGATCTCCAAGACAACTAACTGCCTTGCCTGAGGCCTCAGACAGGACTGTCTTGTCCAAGGTCCCCAAAATGAATACCTTGCCAGAGGTCTAAGTTGCTGCCTCCATGTCAGCTGACTTGCATAGCATCTCTGAGATGACTGCCTGTGAGGATTCACAACACTAGCTCATTTCATCTTTGAGCTCCTGCATTTCACAGCAAGTAGCTGTTGTTTTCATCTGTCTTTGCACATTTCCTTGCATTATTATTGTTTTGTACAATTGACTTTTCTTGGCACATGTAATCAAAACTTTAAATTGACATTTACTGTTGTGTCAGAGCTTACAGGAATTTAGGGAAGGGTATGTTGCCTGAGCATAAACTCTCTCTTATTAGTGAAGGTAGAAAGTGCCATACAGGATGTTGGCCTGAGTGACAGTTGTCGCATATGATCACTGGTGTCACCAGGTCCTGATAGTTTGGCAAGGAGATGACTGCAAAGAATAAGCCAATAGTATCATCTTTCATCTGCGATTCCTCGCTATAATGAACATAAAGATTTTAAGAGGATTAATGTCAGTATTGTTTTCATTTTAGGACCAAACCACAGAATAAGAGCTCATGGGAAGTCGCTGTGAGCCTGATTCATCCTCAGACATAAGTCCATTTGTGCTGTATCTTGAGTGACTTCTCTTTGTGCCTGCACCGGAACTAGACTTACCCCAATGAGCACAACTGCATGTAATTCATGTCTGACCGTAAACGACACTTACGACTGCCTACGACTTGAGCAGAACAGGAGTTGGGAAGGGACGGACGAACGTAGACAATGTACAGTAAGGACATGTCAAGGGCGTGAGGAGGTCGATCCAATGCTGGTGCAGCCTATTCCAGTCCTGGGTATCTTGTAATATCCCTGACTGAGTGTGATGACTGTCATGGCAGAGACGTTGTACTGAAAACTACACTTATGGCAGCCCCTAGACAGCAAAGAACATGTGTGTGCAAGAAAGACACAATGTGTATGTACAGTATGCAGTAAGAATATCCTAATTTATGTAACTTTATGTAATAATTTTTAATAAGTTGTATTTTTAAAGCACATATTTGTATTAATGACTTTAGTATTATGCGCTGCTGATTTCTTGCATGTAATCTTTTGTAACATTTTTTATTGCACATATTCATGTGTGTATCCTGCACTCTGCTGTGTGTGTTAGCATACGGTAAGTATGGTTTCCGCAAAGCGTATTCACAGCCTGATTCAAATAGAAACACATCTCGACATCTGAACAAACTTGAATAACTGCAAGTCATGTACTAGTTGTGTATGAAGATGAATCAGGCCCTTTATGTCTCAGAACTACTGTATGTATCTGATGATATTGGGTGGAACAGAACTTACGGTCTATGGATAATGTCACCATCGTGTCTCCGTGACCCTTTTCATGGGCAGCTCGGCAGTAATAAGTGCCCTCATCAGAGAAGGTGACATCTCTCAGCGTCAGGTCCAGTCTTCTCTTTGAAAACTCTTTGGACAATTCTGTGCGACCTCTGTACTGAGAATCCTGCTCCTCAACACTGTCCCGACCTTCAATGTATTTGTGAACCACCAACTTTCTACCATCATCTCCTATCTTCTCCCAGACCACAGTCACACGGTCTTGTACGAAAGGGAATGAACACGGGAGCTGGACGGTGCCATAGAGGTGAGTGGTCACTGCTTCCCCTGTAGGTGAGAGACAAAATCTATATTAAACCAGAATTCAGCTGTCTTCCTATTAGTTCATATTTGTCAAAGACAGTCCTGTTAGGAATATTTGCTCCATGGGACTGTGCCCCAAACATGTATCTGCAATGTGGGTGACTGTGAAACCTTACAGATGTTATGTTCCTCAGAACTGATGCCTGAGTGGCTTGAAAAACAGACACGAGGAGGGAAAAACGGGACAAAACCATTAAATTGGTCCAAACATGGCTCCATCATCCATATAACACAACAAGTAGAGCCTCTCTGTTACTTCATTTACACTGTAGCGACAACTGACCTGTGACCAATCTGCTGTACGAGGACCCAGTGGGGTCCCTAAGTCAGATGTGGCCCTGAAACATTTGTATGGAGTTATAAACTGCACTGCAAAACATAACACATCTCACAGCCTCAGTGCACAGAGCAGTTCTAGAACAGGAATAATATTCTGCTTTGTAGAAGTTAGAGACACTCACCCAATGACTGTCCAATCAGGAGAACTATCAAGAGACTCGTCAGCATCTGGAACCCAAATGTTAACATTAGGAGATTATTAAGAAGTAGTTTCCACATATCTATTATTATGTAATTAACATTATTTATTTTTACAATACTGGTCATACAATATTTACATACATGATGTGAAGAGATCACAACATATTCTACAGTAATATGATGGACTGTGTAATCTTGAGAGTGAGACAAAAAGACACAAATTGAGGAACTTGTGAACTAAGGACGGGAGAATCGTACAAATCATAAAAAGGAACAGCTGCTAACAATCATAGCACAATATTTTCTAACAGAGAAAAATCAATATAATATAATCAATATAGATGAAAATATAATTAATGGAAAAATGATAAAACCCACATTAAGAACAAGTGAAGATGGGTGGAATAAGGAGTATATAGATTTTAGTAGGATCAATGTCTGCACTGCAGTCACGTTGGAACCAAAACGCAGAGTGTGTGACCAAAGGTCTCAGAACTTCTGTATGTAATTGGTGACATTGAGTGCTAAGAGTAAGCGGATGTTAAAGGGTTAAAAGATTGGAAAAAGGACGGCTTACATTTTAAACTTCTTATACACAGAGGTTAGATGTATAGAACACGTGGTATTTTCACTACAATGATTACATTTTAATTAAACTGGTTTAATTTACATAGATAGATGGCGAAACGCGCATTGGTGTTGCCAATCTTGTTCCTGAATTTGTAACAAGTACGGTTTTGTGAAATAATGAGTGAAGATAATAGGACTTAGAATCCACTGTCAGTAAACAGACTGAGTGTATGCAGATGATGAATGGTGGAGTATGAGTTGACCACAGAGGCTTCACAGCTAAAACTGACAAGGCATCTAATTGTATAAAACAATACATATAACAGTGTCCAGGCCCCTGGGGAGAAAGCAGAACAGTGATTGCTCCGTAATAAATATACCTGGCTCTTTGAAACACAGATTTTTGAAGAATTCAGCCTGTTACAATATAACTAATGGAGTTAAGACCCTGGATAACCAGTGCTGCAGTCTGTAGGATACTGTTCACACATCCGGGATAATAATTTGCTGCTACAGTATAACTATAAAAGTGAAGTATGCGAAATAGAAGATACTTGAGCATTTGATTAGGAGGCAACAGACAGACAGGATTTTAATATTGCTGTCTATCTTATATATGTAAAAACACTGAGACGTTTGTAAAGAGGTAAATAAACCATGACATTATAATAGTAAGACACTAAATAAAAATGATTGATTATAATGACTTATAATATACTACTTGAATTATAATTGTATTCATATTTGTACTATATATAATATAGATTTGCAGGTTTATCTGTAAAACGTTTTTAGTACACAATTTCTAACTTTACACTTCAAATCTTTATTTTATTTTACTGTGTTTCATTAACTCTCTTATCTGGTGAATTAGATAAGTTTAGTGTATGCCAATAATAATTGACATTTTAAACAATAAATAAAGTTCACATCAGCAAAAGCAACCGCTTGTCCCTCAATGGGAGCTGTATATGAGCGTTAGACGTGTGTTACTGTCTGTACCTCATTTCTCACAAGATTTGGACTAAAGAACTGGCACTTTTATAGCCCTGATTAATGTTTCCCAGACCCCCAGGGTGTGGTGCAGGGGACCATGTCCCATTACTTGAGGGCTGTGGTGTTTTATTGGTCATTGGTGGGCTACAATGGGGAAAACTGAGCAGGAATCCAGATTCCGTCACTTAACCATATCCGACATCGGTTTAGCCGGCCATGTGCGACGGTATCCCAAGCCGCGAGACACAGTGATATTCCTAGCTACTATAGGAGAACTAAAGACTCGGATTCTATCTCTGCTGTCGTGGACGCTGTGAGTATAGGTACTTCCTACGGGGGTGGTGGCTCACCTGGCTATTGTTAATTGTGGTTGTACAAAGTTATCACTGTTTTACATGATATTGTTGTATTTTGCAATAACAGGTACTCTTGTATCTTCCCTATCTACCATACTGTGTGATCTGTGGACCTAGGTATTGTGGTTTATAGTATGAGTTACGGCTCTAGTACCCCATACTGTAACAACACGCGTCTGTTTATTTACATTAGGTACGCATTTCTGTACTGGGTATGCTCATCAAAAATGGGTATGGATAGGTACGTAGATAGCTTTGGGTGTATAGTTTTCGGAGAGGCGGAAGGTGGGTAAGGGTAGACTGAGTACAGTAAAGGGTGTTAGGGCGTGTCCATGTAATTGCTACACAGTTAGATGTGGACACTGCCACAAAAGGGTCTTATATGAGGCATGTCTCTTGTGGGTGCTAAGGGGGCTGATGCCTTTATACTCCATAATGTAGATGACTATCAGCTGCGCTATCTAGCTGCTTCTGATTGGTTGTCTATTGTCCCCACCAGTTAATACAACTTAATTCATTAGTATGGCTCATATATTATATGAAGTCACGGTCTTCTATTCTCATTATTTGTCATTTCCCTGCAGTAAAAGCATCAGATGTTTGTATTTAATATGGAAAATCTGACTTGCATTTATTTACTCTATTCTCTCTCTGTATATGACACCTCCTTACATTATTATATTGTGTACTAATAGGGTAATGTGACTTCAGCATTCACTACTAACATTGTCACGCTGCACATACACTACTCCTGACATTCACTACTCCACCAATCAGGGGAGACCTTTACCTAAGACCTGTGGATAACCCTGCAAGGAGGGATTCCCAGTGTGGGAAATTCTGACCCTTTAAAACGGCCGTCAGGAGAGGCTTCTGGGTGTTTGTGTCATTTTACTTCTGAAAGTCACTTACGTTGAGTCTTGGCTTCTGTCAGTGTGCTGAGGATTACGCCTGGGAGTTGTGTGATTAGTGGACTATAAACTGTTCTGGGACTTGCAGACTTGCTGGCTCTGCTGGACAGTAGCTCTATAAGACTCACGTGGTCCTACTCCATCATATCACATCTGGATTGGGCATTAATCACGGACAGTGTGGGAAAGTTCTGGGAAGTCTAGAGGTAAACTGGTGTTTACTGGGACCTGTTGGCCTGGTTTATATTTTTATGGTTTATTCTTTTGCTGATTTAGAGAACTTGTATTAGACAAGTCCCTAATGAAGATATTGTTGTATCTTCTCCTGTCTGTGTGACCTGACCCAGAAGTCCCAGGGTGCCCCCTGTGAGTTTAGGCTCTAACACCGGGGTCTTCACACAGACCCTCAGTGTTCAGCAATGTATCAGGATGTTATCATTCAGAAACAAGTAATGTGAATAAAGAGGAGGATGGGGCCAGGAGGGAAATCCCCAGTAGCTAAGAGCTGAATAGTCCATAGACCGAGCGAGAACATTGTTACTGCAGAAGTGGAAGAATGACAAATATATATATATAGTCATGTGATAGGATGATAAGCACAGGGGAAGGAAGACAGTTTCCGTGCAGGAAAGATTAGGACAGAGAGGGGAGACATTGTACGTAGAATACAGAGTAGATTGGAGTGTAGGAGGACGGCACTGAGGTGCAGACTGAAATAATGTCTGTATTATGTCCATGCATCTTCTTCACATGTCACTCCATCAATCACAGCAATCATATAAAGTGGTCCCCCCAGTGATAACTCTAGACTAATATAGAGCAGCACTAATTGTAGACTGTAAGCTCTTGCGAGCAGGACCCTCTCTCTCTTATGTTCCACCTCCTTTGTCTACCTTGTATGTATCTGTCCTAGGTCATGTTCTGTTAGTTAACTTGCATGATTTTAGTGTGATCTTTTATACTTGACCTGTTTATATGTTCAGTTTTTATTTTGTATTTTTTTTTAATAGTGTCCGTCAGGTGCTGCGGCATCTCTGGCTACTAACAAATAAACAATGATGATGATGATGATTGAACTATGAGACAAGTTCAAAGATAGGTGAGAAAAATGTGAAGTGATTGATGATAATCAGAATCTGTTAATGATGGTAAATGTCTGACTCACCGATTAACATAAGAAAGAGGTAAATAAGATGCTATTACAAGAAATGCAAAAAAAGTGTCTAGAGGTGGCATCACACGGCTGATCCTGTTGCTTAACTTTATCAATTTGACCGAACCAGATTATCCTGATGATCCTGGGGTAGGCTGATTGTGGTCATCAAGCGGCTGCATTTTCTGCTATGCATGATACTAATCACATTGATTTTGATAGGGTCATCATTGGGCATCGGAGACAGACACACTGTGATATTGGGTCAATGCATTTATATGGTTCATGACATTACAGTGTTTGGATACCATTTCAAGAGGCCTTCTCCTCCGCATCAGCGGCAGAACCGTCTGGTTTAAGTCTTTGTCATCAGTCCCATAGGAAGTGCAATAGATCCTCCTCCTAACAGGTGTATGCGCATTTTGCGAGGTCTACATGAGCCACATTTGTGTAACCATGGCTTTATGGCTTTACTGGGCCAACGCTAAAATGCCAATTCTCTCCTACATCCTACTCTGCATCAGACCCACTATCTCCACCACACTCTCAGCCATTTTCTTCAACACATAAAAACCTCAAATACCCCCCACAATACTCATCCCTTAATATTCGTCCCTTAAGTTACAGGGTCACTCCCAAAACCAACATCCCTTAACATTTTATGAACCCTCTAGATGTCCTCATCCCCAGCCGCCCTCCACTTGCAGTCACTCTTCTTCCTACTTGCCTACTGTAGAATTGTAGGGAGTCCTCCTGGATTCCTGGAAAAACAAAGCCACCCTTTGGGATCCTGCCATGATGATGTAAATTCATATTGAATCTCACCATCATACTCTGCACAATGACACAATGCTCAGCAAATCTTGTTGCCACATTCCCTTATACTTGTCCCTTGTTCCCGGTTTCTGGGAGGTCCAAAGTGTAGGCAAGTCCACTGACAATGACTGCCCCTATTAGTGGTATAGTATAGTCTTCATGTTCTAGGATTAATTAGTGGTTCAGCTCTGGACTATCAGTAATTTAGTGACTATAAATCTCACCATAAGCCTCATGGATCTTTCCTTGTCCCACGTATTCTGATGGAGAAAAGTCTTCTCTCTGCATAAAAACAAAAACAATCATCAGAAACTCCACAACACAGTTTCTGCTCCCATTTGATATCAATACACTGTAATTTCTGATCTAAACAATCCTAACATCAGTGCACATATACACAGAGATGGCTTTATAACTGAGCAAGGTCACATTGCTGTATTTCCATGATTCTTCTGTTACCTTATGAGCCTGAGGTGTGAGAATGAAGCATGGTTTGTATGAACGTATGAGGACAGGATTGTAGTGGTCAGTGATCCCCACATAATACAGCCCCAGTTACACCTGCAGCCAGCTGGTGCCAATAGGTCTATACGTGTTACACGCAGTGTATGCACTATTAAAATAACTATAAAGTGTTAAATGGCTGCATTTTCTAGTATATTTAAAATTTTTAAACAGCAAACACTATTGTTGTCAAAGTTCGCTGATCTCTTTCGCTATTCACTGTCCCATTAGAATAGTATTTAAAAGTATCCATTTAAGCATGAACAGCTGGTTCGACAGTGTGTGAACAGGCTGAATTGTGTGGAAACGGACTTGACCATGTGTGATCCTGCTCACATCTCTCAAATTTAGCACAATCTTTTTTGTCGATCTAAAGTTCGAGAAATTCCTTTGAATTTTCGAACTTTAGATCTGATTCAATAAATTGGTTAAAAACCAATTTTTGATAATGTTGAGCACCTTAGAGCTCAGTGTAAGACAGTAACTCGATTAACTGACTACGCTGTTCTGAAGAAAGCGGGTGATCTTCCACCTACGGATGGCTGTGTCCTGACCTCAGGGGTGACCTCATGGAGGGGGGGGGGGGGGGGGGTCACTCACACAATAGGGAATGGAAGACACAGGGGCCTGATTAATATCCAAATGCATCTTCCACATATTTGCGTGTTTAAAAAGAGAACAGAACTTGTGCGTAGTTCTGACCGTATTCAAATCCAAGTGGATCTCAAGATACATTTTGATTAAAATCTGGATGTAAGTACGTCCTGCATACACAGTACTTAACCCCTTGTTCATAGTGAATTGTTACCATCTTGTAGCTATACAACCCTGTTTGGAGTTTATGTTATTCTCTGATTGGCCCGATTGGAGCTGAGTGAACACTAAAGGACTTCATCCATACTACGAGGCGCTTGTTCTTATGAACATTTATGCTACAACTAATACAGCACTTTCTCCATATAACAATACAAGAATAGAGAGTGCATTTTCATCTACTAAGAATTTTTTCTATCAGCGCTTCCATCTATACTGATATTGTATACAGCTGCATTTGCATATAATTCCACATTGATGCTATATATTTTTATGTGTTTCTTGGGGTTGTTTATGGCCATAAACCATTGTGTATTTATTGTGCATTTATATTAATTTTATTAAATATTTGTGTGGTTCACCTAGCGCTTTTTTCTATATCTTTGTTTGTATTTCTACATATGGGTTTGGAGCCCATTATTAAGCTGCTGGTGTCCATTTTTTAGGTCGTATTAGCGCCCAGTTGTGTATACATATATACACAGTACTTGTTGTATGTAGACACACAGATCAAACACAACTTTTATTTGATTATAAAATATAATAACTTTATAATCATTTATATAAATATGAATATACAATTTTCAAATATACATATTTTTTTTTCCATTAGTTACTTAAAGAGGATTTCAATGCATACTGTACATACAATGCGTTTTAACCGTACATCTTAGTTACATACAGTTGTTCTGTGTTAGCCAGTGACACGTATATATGTGTAACTTATAATGCAGAGCCGCGTCAGTCATCACTATTAGTCGGCACTTACACCGACCCTGAATTGAGTGTTGTGACTGGATCACTGATAAATAAACTTATTTGTGGCTGAATCATGTAGAAATAATTTATCGTAGAAATGTATTTCAATTAGAGGTACAGGCACCAATGTATATAATTGCAAATGCACTTATTGTGTTACATTGGGACGTGTTTTGTATGTAAATGTCTTGTTTGTAACTTTTCTTTGGGAATTCCCAAGTTATCCAATAGAGTGGAGGAAATGTATTTATTTCTGAGGCATATCTCAGGGGATGAAATGTGTATTCTGCAACTGTGACGTCATGAAGAGTGGCTGGATTCTTTATTGGTCGCGATCCCTTGCAGTCAGTGGTCACAGCAGCCGTTCTGGAGCCAGGTCATGTAGGAGCTGTTTGGAGTCGCCGCGTTGGGGTAAGTATTGTCAGAATAATGGCAGCCATTATTCCGTACCCCACCCCTTTCCGGTATCACCGCTCTGCCTGCTACCCAGCAGCTCTGGCCAGTGTGATAGGGGATCCATCCACAGCAACTCTGATCTATAAGAAGAGGTCAGGAGCACCAGCCCAGGTGTACCAGCGAGGGGGTACACTAGCAGTGACAATTACCCAGAAGGAACCCCGTGAAGGAGTCCAGTGCTGACAGCATTTGTAAGCCCCTCCTACTGCGGTTAGAGGGTGCATTTGGGATAACAAAAGGGAACTGTGGCAGCAACAACAGACAGGGTGGCATAGGTGGTCCATCATGTCACAGGTGCAAATGATACGACTGAAACCAAAACCGAAAGGGCAAGCCGCATCTGTGTCGACACGCCCTTACTGTATACGGCCTACACAAGTCTGCCCCTTCCTGCCAACGTTCCGCCCCTCAAGTCATAGGCAGTTGTAAGCGTCATTTGAACTCAGACATGAATTGCATGTAGTTGTGTTCATTGGAGTAATGTCTATTTCTGGGCACACACTGAGCTATTTTGCACAACATACGTTACGCAGACTTACGCCTGAACATGAATCAGGACCAATTACAGCATGTATAACATTTCCTCCCTATCAAACACCCCAAAGATGTCTCTTGTTACTCCTAAGTATATGTAAATGCAGTATCGGAACACTACATTGCTGGGTCCCATTACAAAATTGTTGAGGTTGCAAAGCGATGCGATCCATCCTCCTGCAGCTCCCGTTCTGTCTGAGCATTCGCAGGGGCCTGTGCATGAGTCCTTGTGTGGGCTTCACGGCGCATGATGTGACATAATAATGGGTGTAGGTGATGGTAAAACTACCAGCACCCGCTGGCAATGACTGCACCTATGACCAAATACCGCTGTTGAATGTGTAGCAGTGACGGGACCCTCTCACCTCTCGGCCCCCCAACCACTGGACACACCCAGCAACGACTGTAGTTCTGCCGATGTGTATATGTTGTCTGGGTATAAAAGTATCTGTTATATTAGCTGGTATTGGATACATTTTACACAGGATATATTAGTACCGGATCTAGGAGACACCAATGTGCTGACTTCTCAATCTCCCTGTTTTAAAGAAGTGTTAAAAATAAAAGTGGAAAAAGATGTCAGTCCCGGCCCTTTAAGTTCTGACAACGTTAAGTAATGTGCATGTATTTTAGATCGCTAAAAGTAGGGGCAATTTTCAAGGTTTCCTCTAATCTTATAAAAGTAACTGTTATAAGAATGAAGGAAATTTTGTTGCTCTTCAAAATGTAATGCTCAGATCTAATGAATTAACCTATAAAAACACATGAGGTGCATAGTCTTAGTGCTGAGTTGTTGGTGTAGAGCAGTGTTATATGTCATATCTATATTAGGGATGTGCACCGGCCACTTTTCGCGTTTTGGGTTTTGGGTTCTGATTACCTTCAGGTTTTGGGTTCTAATGGGTTTTGCCAAAACACCCCCCTCAAGGTTTTGGGTTTTGGGTTCTGATTTTTTTTTAAAAAAGCATAAAAACTGGTAAAATGGACTTATATGGCAGTGCCACTGGACTGGACTTAAGCAGCACAGGACAACACAGGACAGCACCACTGGAATTATGGCAGAACTACCACTGGACTGAGCAGGACAGAGGACACCACCACACACCCTCCCTCTTCCCTCTCCAATGCCCGAGTGAAGATGGCGGCGGGAAGCGGGGAGTAATATGAATCCGGATCTCGCGAGATCCGACGGCGGGATGATGACGTTTTGCCTCGTTCTGAGTTTTGCGTCGGGCGGGAATCCCCAAACAGTGCTCGGATCCGGGCTCGGATCGGCACTGTTCGGGGGTGTTCGGATTTCAAAAATCCGAACCCGCTCACCCTTAATCTATATATTACATATAACGCAGGCGCAGCTCCAAACACATTTCTGTGTAGGGTGGAGGACAGGGAGCGGTACAGTCAGCAGGTAAAGCACCTGTCACATATTTGCCTTCATAACTAAACCCCAACTTACATTTTGCGAGGGAGGCTAGGAAACAATACTAGCAAAATGGAAAAAAGCAGCACTGAATACATGGATCTAAAACATTATAAATTTATTAAAATATAGTAACATATAAACACCAGGATACACATAAAGTAATAAAAACATCAAGGGATTTCCCAATACTGCAACTTAGAAATCTGGTGCATTAACTAAAAAATGATTATATATAGTTCCTTAACTACATTGGTTTCCTCAGAAAGACTAATATTCATCTAACAAGATTTTCTTATGTTTCAGCTTACGACTTTTATTAATATAAACAAACAGACAAAAATACCTTGGTGCTAAAAATATGGCGGTGAACTGTTGATACCAATGTATGAGGTCTGCAGCCTCAAAAAAATATATAAAATAGCACAAAAAAGTTTACAATGGTGTCACAATCACAATGAACTGGTGAAACACTGCGGAATTCCAGCAAATATAATTTAACATATGAATATGAATATAAAACATAACCAGGGGTAACGCCACTTGATATCAAACAAATTGACTACAATAGCTGGTCATTAAAACATCAAATATATAGGTGCACCTATAATGACATGTATATATATATATATATATATATATATTGGCCAAGAGTCAATAATATAACGACAAAATCAGAGAATAATACTCAATCCATTTGGATGGACAGCAGTGGGACTATTAAGTGTGTAAAAGTGCCAATGACCAGTGAAACCTTGGATAAAGCTGATGATTCCACGGAGTGCAGTGACCAAATGCTTGTAGCAAGGTCAGTGAAACGATAAACAGGTTTCAACAGCTAAAAGAAACAGTCTCTTACCAGATTCTTTGATATTGCGGCTTACTGTTAACAGCAGATAGTGTCCCGCAGTGATGAATGGTTATAGCGGGTCCCGCTTCTGGTTAGATGACGAGTACTGTATTAGCCCAAAAGCTCCGTGTAAATACATACGTTGCACCCGTGTTAGATGATTAATGCAGCAACTCTCAGATATATCTTTATGTGGATAGTATGTTAAATCCTCCTTCTGACTGTGAGGCAGTTGCTAAAGATCTTACCATTTATTCAATTGGGACTTCATTTCAAACCAGTTCTCATCTTTATCTGAAAGAGTGCAGGATTGACAGCCCTGCAGTTTCTCTACTAAATTGTGGCAGGTGAGACGCTGCCTTTCCTATGGAAGCTACAAAAGATCTTTAGCAACTGCCTCACCGTAATGACCAGCTATTGTAGTCAATTTGTTTGATATCAAGTGGCGCTACCACTGCTCATGTTTTATATTCATATTCATATGTTATTAAATTATATTTTTTGGAATTCCGCAGTGTTTTCACCAGTTCATTGTGATTGTGATACCATTGTAAACTTTTTTGTACGACTTTTATTAGATGTAATTCTTTAAAGACAGTGAACACTTGTTCAGATACCTGAATAACAGTTACAATAGCTGAGAGAATATCACCAAAATAGCACAGCCACAAATGTCTGTGATGTTAGTTCATTATGCGGAACTCGTCTCAGGGTAGAACCCCGTATAGAAGTTAAATTCAGTCAGTTGTCATAAATATGCAAATTTAAAAAATAATTTAAATCCAGTTTAAACTAAGATCCAGTAGACAAAGGAAATTCAACCATCTAAATATGTTTTATAAAACACAAGTCAAACTTAAATTTACACAATACATCAAGATCTATTATTACATCAGCATTAATCACTCAACATATGCTACTGCTGAAAGCAGCTGGGTTGTAATTTACAGAATATGTATAACAGTAATTCAGTTATTATGTCCCTGTTTTTCAAGTCTGATCAACTGTCCAATACGATTTTTCTTATTCAGTATATAGCATGCCTTTATTACTATGTATTCTTATTCTAAATCTTAGTGGTGCCAGAACTTTGTGTTTAATAGTGAGAGTTATATATATTAATGGGGGATTTTAGTTATTTTTAGACAGATCCGGTGATACTGTTTTTATTAACTATGTTACACTGAAAATGGATGGCATTCCCTGGTGGATCTTGTCAATTGCAATGTTGGGATTATATTGGACATAAGGTAGCGTCACCGGATGGTGATATCACTGTGAAGCGCTCTGGCGACTCCCCAGCTGCGATCAGCAATAATCTGAATTACAGCCAGCAAAGGGGGACCTGGATTGTACAGTAAGTTAGACTGGTCCCTTGAGAAGTATTAGATGAAGGTATTGCAGTATCATAGGAGAGAGACTATAGCAATATGTCTGTATCATTCACTTGTTAATCTAATTTCATCTTATTTCTAAACATTCATTCCAGGGATACAGTGCAACAATAATAAGAAACATTCCGTCCAGGGATACAGTGCAACAATAATAAGAAACATTCATTCCAGGGATACAATGTAACAATAATAAGAAACATTCATTCCAGGGATACAATGTAACAATAATAAGAAACAATCATTCCAGGGATACAGTGTAACAATAATAAGACTCCCCCAGTGCTGATAATAACAGAGAACCTACCGGACATCCAGCTTCTATTCAGCGTCTCTAAACTATGATTCCTTCAGCTCCCCGGCAACAAGTGATGCTGGTCTCTCTCTGTTTTCTGATTGGTCACAGTCACATATATATTTTCTCTATTATCCAATCAGTGTATTTCTTGTACATAAGACACTCCCCCACTGTGGGCTGAAGGGAGGATTCTTATCTGACATCAGGACATAGAATTAAATATGAAACGAAACTTTCTGCTGCGCAGACACCCTGTGCTCCTCCTGTAGGGAGAAGTCCAGGGCCCCTCATGTCATTGCTGACTATTACCATCCCTGGGGTAACTGCAGGACCTGGGTGTCCAGATGCCTCATTTCGGAACAAAGTAAAAATACAACCCACTTGCAGCAATAATCATAGAATTAGAAAAGTACAATGTATATAAATGTAATTATATATGTTAAAGAACAAAACGGAGAGTAAGCTGCCAAAACCCACATTAATATTAAATATAAATCCATCTTGGCAAATTAATACTGGAAAATTTCAAACCGGTTTGAAAGGTCTCAAACATCTTCACAGTATAATCTTCAATTATTATTATTATTATTAATTTTTATTTATAAGGCGCCACTAGGTATCCGTAGCGCCGTACAGGGACAGACAGAAACACGATACAGGGTGAGACAGCACGGTACAGTTAACAAAAAGCACAGTAACTCAGAAGCTCAAAGTGCAGCTAGATGAGAGGTGAGAGCCCCCGGCGGGGTAGAGAGAGGGGTAGAAGGGCAGGAGGACCTCCCGGAAGAGACAATGCATTTCCATTCTGCATTTCAACAACTATGGCTTGTAGGGGCAGGGACTGATGTGAGTGAGTTCTCTGTACAGCGCTGCGGAATTAGTGGCGCTATATAAATAGATGATGACGATGAGTATTCGCTGTTCGCAGTTCAACATTCACGTTTAACCCATTAAAATGACTACAGAGTGTTACATGGCTACATTTTATAATATACTTCATATCCCAGAGTTTCTGGGAGTCCTCCCAGACTCACGGAAGAGTAGGCATCCTCGTTGTGGGGGCAGAGTTAAATTATGCAAATTCACATTTCCTAGCAGGGGCGGGGCCATGGTGATGCAATGGCGCTACCACGCCCCTAAAACACCTGTCACATAACCTCCCCGGGATCTCCCGCAGTGATGGTTTCCAAAGTTGGCAAGTATGATATATTTAATTTTATTAATTAGAACAGCAAACATTACTGAGTTCCGAGGTCACTGTTCACGTTGCTCTGTTCACTTTTTGCATTAGAAAAGTGTCCAAAAAAATCTCAAGTTTCAAAGTGGACGCAGAGTTGTAGCTTGGAGCCGTGATACCCGGAGCGACAAAATGCCCCTCGTCCCCCCCGCATGCCCTTTACCATAGGGAGATGGAGGCTGGTACTTTGCTGAGCACAGCACAGATACTGAGAGGGAGAAGGAGATATCCTGTATATTACACTGACTGTGGGAAAGGTTTAACTAGTATTAGAGTCTGTCTTTGGAGCCCACATAACAATACCTACCCCATATATTATACATAACACCCCACCCTTATCAATAATAACCAAACAGTAACACGTAGAGAGCGGAGGGGAGGAGCAGACAGAATAGAGGGGAAGTAGGTGGGGTGGGATGGAGGACGGAGACAGAGGGAAGGGGGCGGGATTAGAAAGGAAGGCAGCTCATTGGTGACTGGTCCTGGGGAGGAGTCAGCCACACATAGAGAATGTAGAGGGGAGGAGCAGACAGAATAGAGGGGAAGTAGGAGGAGAGGGGATGTCTGGGATAGGAGACATAAGACAGAAGGGAGGCAGTGGGACTAGAAAGGAAGTCAGCTGATTGGTGGGGTCGGGCTCGGATCAGGGCCCACTTTAGAACAGGGCTGGACCTGATAATGTTGCACAGCCCCACTGCAAACCTGGGGCCCCACTCAGAATGTGCAAGGGCCCAACAGATTATTGAAAAAAAATGGCCTTGGTCAATAGGGCCCCAAATCAGTCTGGGCCCTATAAAGTGGTACCTCCCCTAACGCCCTGATGGTGACCCTGCATACATCTTTATTTAGGCTTAATCACAATCACTGTAATTGCTGGCAGGTGTTAGCTAATTATCTTTCAAAATGATTCTGACAACTGCAGCTAAATTATGAAAGGGTGTGTGCACTTATGCAACCAATTCACTTATTGTCCTTAATTTTTTCTATTTTTTTTCACTTGCATTCTGTTGGTCAGAAGATCACGTTAAAGGTGAAAAAAGGTCTGCCAGGATTTCAGGCTTTACATCACAAACACCGGCAGTAAGGGTGTGTAGACATTTTATATGCACAGTATGTTATATCTACGCATTACATATAACACAACTCCAAACGTAGAGGAGATGGAGTGACACAGCGGGCAGCATGGTGATGGCTATTTATTAACAATTATTTATATATCGCCTACATATTGCACAGTGCTGTACAGAGAATATTTAATCATTCACATCAATCCTTGCCTCAGTGGAGCTTACAATCTATATTCTCTATCACACGGACACACACAAGGCTCATTTTGTCAGAAGCCAATTGACCCAACAGAATGCTTTTGGGATGTGGGAGGAAACCGAAGCACACGGAGGAAACCCACGCAAACACGGGGAGAACATCCAAACTTCACACAGATATGGATCTGATTGGAATCAAACCCATAAACCCAGTGCTGTGAGAGAGCAATGTTAACCACCGTGCCACCATGCAGCGTAAGCCATAAGTAAGTGCTCTCCCTCCTCCTCCTCTGATCACACCCCTGACAGACACAAACCACCGGACACAAAGATCTATATTACCTTGACACATAGACCCCAATATGCTGTGAGGATAGGCTAGAAAATCAGAATTATGTCCCAACTTTCAAAACTGACCAACTGTCCAACACAATCTCTCTTACTCTTTATACAGCATCACTCACTGATCTTATTCTCTGCGCTGTGTAACATATTTATTGAAGAAGATTTGAGATTATAACTATGTTCACTGCTTTGTGGCTTTATGATTTTTTCAAAACAGAAGTAAAACTACAGAGACTGGGGCAGGAAACAGCTCCGGGGAGCAGAACAAGGCGCGAATACTGTGATCAAACCCAGTGATAAGCAGCGATATAAAATAAAACATAACATCACTGCGATGGGGGAATAAAAGTCTTCTTAACTCTTAGTAATTATACAGCACCGACTGCAATAAACTCTGCTCCATCTGTATACATGGCCAGTGCCCTGTTAGGGTGATATGTAATGATCCTCAGCATGGTGAACCCCTTGCTGCTAACACTGATAATCTGACATCCCACCAGCACCCAGGGTGAGGGGGTGTTACACTTACTGGATTATACATTAATGTGGTCTGATCTCCTGAGAGGTATAAGGTGAAGGTCTGGCTGTATTACATGAGAGAGACCACAGACTACAGCTATGTGTCTGTCTGTGTAAGAAACATCCATTCCAGTGATACAATGTAACAATAATAAGAAACATTCATTCCAGAATAAGAAACATTCATTCCAGTGATACATTGTAACAATATAAGACCCTCCCCAATGTCCAGTGCTGAAGATAACAGAGAGAACTTACCAGACCTCCAGCTTCTATCCAGTGTCTGTAAACTTCGATCACTTCTACATCCTGGAAACAAGTGACGCGTCTCTCTCTGTGTTTTCTCATTGGTCACAGTTACAACTAAGTTCTTTTTTATCCAATCAGTGTATTTCTTGTGCATAATACATTCCAACCACTGAGGTTGAGGCAGAGTAGAAAGTGAAAGTTTTATTTTGTTGTTGTTGTGAATAACTTATAATGACTCACCCTTGGTCTGACCAGTTCTCTCCACATTCCTGAGCACAACTTATTGGTAATGTCCCAGGAACAGTGTCCTTAGCAGTCCATCAATCACACCTGCACCTTCTGTAGCAGAGGCTGCGCCTTCTGCAATGTTACCAACTATGGAAGTGAGAACTGGAAGATGTTTAGCTGTGGTTCTCAGATAACCTGGTCTGAGCTCCCTGTAGCTCCGGGACTCTGAGCTGTGCTGATACAATCTCTGCTTTACCAGGAGCCCTGGAAAATACTTTATAACATTTCCAGGATATATGACCATCAGGCAGATAATGCTAAATAATGTTTTATAGAGAAAGAAAAGTTCCCTCAAATAGTGAGGCACAAAACTTATTTTTGGATGAAACACTGGTTGGTCAATGTATCAGCCACAAGCTGTATTGTGGTGGCCCCACTATAACGCAGAATCTGGTGCAAATATACAAACCTCTGACAGAGATGTATCGGAAAGTCCAATGCACATTATGGAGCCAGTTAGAGCATACTTGCCAACTCTCCCGGATTGTCCGGGAGACTCCCGCATTTTGCGAGAGTCTCCCGGACGAGTGTGGCAATCTCCCTGATAGGAAGGGGGAAAAATTCAGTTTAAACGCCGCGATTCACCCGAAATGACGCGATTTCGCAGCCCCGCCCCCTGCACGCCCACGTCCCAGCCGGCATCTCCTGGAAAAAGAAAAAGAAATGTTGGCAAGTATGAGTTAGAGCCCCAGGACAGACCTGCGCTACATCATCTGTTCCTGCGCTGCATAATCTGTTCCTGCGCTACATAATCTGTTCCTGTGCAACATCATCTGTTCCTGCGCTACATCATATGTTCCTGCGCTACATCATATGTTTCTGCGCTACATCATATGTTCCTGCGCAACATCATCTGTTCCTGCGCCACATCATCTGTTCCAGTCCCACATCATATGTTCCTGTGCTACATCATCTGTTCCTGAGCTACATCATCTGTTCCTGCGCTACATCATCTGTTCCTGTGCAACATCATCTGTTCCTGCGCTACATCATATGTTCCTGCGCTACATCATATGTTCCTGCGCTACATCATCTGTTCCTGCGCTACATCATCCGTTCCTGCGCTACATCATCCGTTCCTGCGCTACATCATCTGTTCCTGCGCAACATCATCTGTTCCTGCGCTACATCATACATTCCTGCACTACATCATCTGTTCCTGAGCTACATCATCCGTTACTGCACTACATCATCCGTTACTGCACTACATCATCTGTTCCTGCGCTTTCTACCTCAGTACAATCCCCTGCAGCATCAATAATTTGTGACTCAGAACGTTGTCCTCACCAACCACCACCAGCAGAGAACGTGTAACCACAGGCGGCCCATGCACCCTGCGAAGGACACAGACTGTCAGTGCCAAGTGAGGACATAGTAACACAGTAACATAGTAACATAGTTGATGAGGTTGAAAAAAGACACCAGTCCATCAAGTTCAACCTATTTTGGATCTCCTGAGATCCTGCACTTATATTTGAAATTAATCCAGAGTAAGCAACCGCCAATCTGTTTCAATTGTGAAAAATCCCCCCAGACTCAATATTACAATCCTATTTTTACCCTATATCCACTACTATCCTTCATTTTTATTAACGGTCGTATCCCTGGATACACCTTTCCGCTAAAATTTGTCTAACCCTTTCTTAAACATATCTATTGAATCTGCCATCACAACCTTCCCTGGCAATGAATTCCATAAGGGGGAAGAACAAGGTAAGAATAAAAGTAAAGAAATAAACCATTGAGGGGTATGTAATTGAATCACGTCTCAGTTCACTAAACCCCGTATACAGTTTCTTAATAAAGGATAAAATTCTCACCACCACCAGCAGCAATAAGCTGAAGATAATTCACACCTACATAGATTTGCAGAAGTTTATGAGACAGCTCACCCTAAACACAAACCCCACGAGGGAGAGAAAAGCAGAAACTAACCCACAAACACACAGTAATGATGAATATGGACATCTGAAGGACAGGAGATGTTTGTGTCTGTGTGATTGGAAAGTTCTTCTTCTAAACACCTTTCAAAGCTCCCAGAAGACATATCTGACATACCTCTCGTGAGAAGCCCTAACCTCACTGATATGTAATAAGGACATAATCATAAAACCAACAGATAAAGGTCTGTAATACTAAATATTGTAGACAGATTATCAGAGACTACTATTAGACAATCCACCTGTGAGCTTCTCAAAAGTAACCCATGCACCAGTATCAAGCCCTAATTATATCATTATAAAAGGAGTTACACCAGAAATACATTTTAAATATAAGAGAACAGAGCTACCTTCATGTTCTAAAATAAATAATACTGGTTTTATTATATACCCAAGTTACATAAAGATTAGATAAAATCGCAAAATGAACAAATAGTTTCAGGGATACATCCACGCTCTCTGAGTGTACAGACTTTTTCCTAAAGCCACCTATCTGTATATAACAGAGTTACTTAAAAGACACTGTCCAAGTAATAGATATTTCATGGAATAAAGTGTGTCCTCTTGTTAAATGCGTTGTTAAATCACTATACTTCTATCAATCACCTTCAATGTCAGTCAGATCTTCATTGATTTGCAGTCGACTGGTGAACAGGAAAACACCCAACACCTGGATGATATAATGCTGAGTAATTCTGATTCTGTTCCAACCAGAGCATCTGTCAGGGTCTTTATTTATACAGTAGAATATTACAGGTATAGAAGCTTAACAACCAATTATAAGACAGTAGATTCTGAAAACAACATGAAAACAACAAGCTAATTATACATTATGAGAATTTTGAAACTTGTAAGTTTAAAAAAATCTTTCTTATTTATGCTTTATCTTCTCAGGCATTCTGCTACCGGTCTTATTGTTACTTTACATAGAACGTTCAGCTCTGCGTCCTTGGGTTGTTCATGTTCTCTGAGAACATCTTTTTGCAACATTTTTCAAGGCTTCAATCTGTTTCTCTTCTCATTCTGAGTACAATATCTGCTAAATTCTTTTTAAGGTTATACAATAACATATTAGTTTCTAAGGCTTAATACATGATAGATATTAAATCAATAATCATACACATTTACTCTTACACCTACAAGTGAAATGTAGGATATCTATTTACATCAAAGATATCCCCCCTTGCCTGTCACCTGGGGCAGAATGATTCAACTTGGTTTTATGTCAAGCAAGTTTATCTGGTACTTATCTACATTAAAAATAGCCTTTATTACCCCTTGTGTTTCTAAGGGCATCTGAAAAAAAGCTCAGTGAGATTGTAGTGTGGGAAAGAAGAGAATTTAGAGAGATCACTTGGTGGGAAAATCGTTGGTGGGAAAAATAGTGAAAAAAATGCAAGAAGTAAGTAAGGAGATAGAATGCAGAGGGATTCAATGATATCATCTAACAGGTAGCTATACTGTTTAATTCTTGAAAGGATATAATATGCATATCAATTATTAAGTGTTTTGTCAAATAGTCTTGTGTTTTGTGTTTTGCTATGTATTTAAGGAAGCATAAGTAATTAGAAGACTTATTATAATTATGTTTTTTCAATTGAAGAAGGAGATGAAAGTAATTTCGCAAAGTATGTCAAACTTGTAGGTCAAGTACTTTATTTGCTTTGCCAGGATCCAAGAGTTATCAATATCTTGAAATCAGATCTCTACATTTTGGTGACTGAATCAGATCTCAAGAGATGCAGTGAGATCCTGGTCAGCAAATTGACAGCTCAAGTGGAACATGACAAAATGACGTCTCCTCCTTCAGTTTCTCGTGCAACTTCTGCTAGGAAAAAACGTAGCTTTCCCAAGAGACCCAGTGGTGATGCAGATGAGTCAGCACAACATTTTGACATCTGGTCTGGACTAAAATAATTGCCCAAAAATTGTGACAACTCTTCCATAAAATGAACTAGAAATTCCACGAGAAAGGGATTTACCGGAAATTACATCAAAGGACAGAGTCTTTTGTAATGGTGGATTCCAGCAGGGATGAATTAATATTGTGTGAGGATGATGTACACACTGATGAGGGTAAGGTTAATGACAGTGTAGATTGCAGGAGCTATTTTCTAGCTGAGAGAAGGGAGCTAGCTGATTCTGTACTGCTTGTTGTTATTTTGGGTAGAATGGCATGTTGGCAATTTTATGTTTTTCTACAGTTAACTTTCTGTTTATGGTGTTTTTTTCTTTATCAATGTAAAAGCTTATTTTTTTTATTTCAGATTCCCTGACTTAAACCCAGTATGCCTTTGAGCATAGGATTTAGTAGATGACATAGATGACAAGAACTAGTATAATCATGACTGGTGCCAGCAGCTGGTTGGTGCTCCTGTTCTTCTGTCGACTGATCATGATCCATATGATTGGCACTGAGCAATGGCACTGGAGACTGGAGAGTGGCAAGAACACTGCTACCCCTCCTGTTTCTGTGTGAGCAATGGCATTGGAGACTGGAGAGTGACATAAACACTGCTACCCCTGTTTCTGTGTGAGCAATGCACTGAGCAATGGCATTGGAGATTGGAAAATTTCATAACTACTGCTACCCCTGTTTCTGTGGGAGCAATGCACTGAGCATTGTCACTGGAGATTGGAGAGTGACAAGAACACTGCTACCCTTCCTGTTTCTGTGTGAGCAAAGGCACTGAGCTATGTCACTGGAGACTGGAGAGTGACAAGAACATTGCTTACCCCTCCTGTTTCTGTGTGAGCAATGGCACTGAGCAATGTCATTGGAGACTGGAGAGTGACAAGAACACTGCTACCCCTGTTTTATTGTTAGAAATAGCAATGAGCAATGTTACTGGAGACTGAAGAGTGACCAGACTTGTGCTACCCCTTCTGTTTCTGTGTGAGCAATTGGTTTCTGTTACAGCAAGGAGATTAAGGGATTTGGAAATTAATAAATCAAGGATGGATATAAGTTTCTTTGTTCCTTTCAGAGTGCACAGGAATAGGGGAGGGAGGGCAGTGAATAGATGTGGATAATGTTGCAGGGATTGGATTTACAAGGTGGATGGGAGATTTTGTGTTGGAAAGATGAGCTACAGCATATAGCATGGATTGCATGAGGTTGGGTGAGATGTTGCTGGAAGCCATGAGAAGGAGCAGGGTGAACACAAGGACATGGGAGGATGGTTTGTGGGTATGGGGTTTGTTTCTGCCTGTATAGGTCAGTACATGGGATGGGTGCAGGGAGCAGAACACGTCATGTTGTTGTTGTTTTCCAGAAATGAATGTTGACTCATATGGTAACGACAAGTCTCTAGTAACATTAATCACAAGACAACATAACGATTGAATGGTCCAGTGTAGACCAGTGGAGGAGACCACTGATAATACTACAGATGCCGACGGTCTTATGTCCAGTTATATTTACTGCTTTACTGAAACCTACAAGAACAGGAAGAAAAAATATTTTCATTAGTAAATTATATAAATGTAACTTATTTTGGTGCACAAACCTCAAACAGATTTTGATTTTAAAAAATGTACCACACATACTCATCCAGCCCCCCTGTACCTTTATCCAGTCCCAACTGATGCTCCAATCTATTATCAGGATCAGTTGGACTCATGATCAAAGTTTTACATTTCATGCAGTAGTTGGGGGAGGTCTGATCTCCGTCCCCATCCACCAATGGCCATCTACCCTCAGGCTTAGATGACTCCAGGGAGGCTGGTTGTCAGACCCTGGGGCATCAGTCTTCCTGTCACTGCCGAGGACCTTAGGGCTCCAGTGTGGCTCTATGTCACCGGGTACTATTAGAAGCTCTAGGAGACCACCAGGAGAGGGGACCACGCAGCACTGCTGTGCTCTAGCTTCCAAGAACACTGCTGGATCTACCCAACCCCAGAAGATACCAGGGTAAGTGACTTTGATTTACTGCAACATTTTTAAAACATTTTATATTGTACCTGATATTAATGCACAAGTACACTGTGCAGACAATATACTGTAAATAACACATTCCTTGCAGCACGTGCAGGATATTGGGAGCAGTGACACGCTACCAGTGTCTTTGAAATCATTAACAAGGATTTATCTAGTGAGTATTTTTTTTTAATATACACGAAAATATGTAATTTAATACAGCAAGAGCCAAAACACAAAGTACAAAATTAACATTGCAAATTCATTTATGTCTATATTATAAATGTAGCACTTGCAGTGAGAGGTGAAGGATATGCAACAACATGATACTACATGTTTGCTTATTCAAGGATGGTTATAAGAAGATGAATCCCATGGCTCTTATAGTGTAAGCTGACTATGAGGACCTTCAGCGCAGACCTTTGCAGTGTTTTAATAACATGTTAAATAAATAACTGTATTTTATACGCATTACCAGCACAAGGCAATAACAGACTGGGCTGGAAACTCTACACCGGGGAAACCCGCAGTATGGGGCCCCCCTGTCGTAATATCACATAGCACTAGTCCGCTCAGCTGATTTCCCTAGGGGATGTTTGCCTGCAGATATAATGCCCTGTGCTGAAGGGGCTCTTACCACCCTCCTGGGAAGGTGGGTGTGGGGTAATAAACTTGAAATGGTAAAATATGTATTCATCACTGACCGCAATGAGCTACATTGTAACACATCTGAATAGGTCAGTAATTATCAAGTTCCATTACTGAGAAGTAAAGTGTAATGGGTCAGCACAGTGGAACTTTATTACTTCATCCCAAATACTCTCTGGACATGACACATGTCCCCCCGATATGGTACATTGTTCTCCATTCTTTGTATGGGTAAATGTTCTCACACATTCCAAGGTACCATATACAGAAATTTAACTATTTTTTAATAAAAAATAATATACGTAGCTTGTTGCCACATATGTTAAACATATCAAAAAGAATATTACCGATGGCAAAATCTTATAGTAAATTCATTACCATGCTGCAAGTTTATAATCAGATTAAAATCAATTTTACCTGCTTAATTACCCAAACACACCTTCTCAGAACATTTCCTGTCTTTATAAATCCCCTATGAGCTCCGATCTATTCACTACAATGTTCTGAAAATCCAATTGAGCTATGAAGCCACCTATTGGCTGGAAGGTGACAGTTGCTGAGTTGGTAAAACTAAGATGGTCACGTGCAATGAGAGGTAAAGGTTTTGTTTTGGGATTTTGAATGCTCCTCTTCAGGAGATTTTTATTCATGTTCATCCTGTAAAATTAGAATAACTAATGAAAGGTAAGTTAAATATACAGAATAAGAGGAATTTTATTGTGCAGTTGATGAATACTGAAAATCTCTGAAACCTGGGACTGTCCCTGATAATACACAACATCACGTCTGCAGAGTGTTATCTAGAGGGTGATAACATCTTTTATTCCAAAAGTCACAGGTTACAAGTTTGGTCTGGAGTGTTGTCTCCTCTCTATCTACCTCTCACATCTAATCAAGATGAGGAAAATGATTCCTAGAGGCCACAGATTGTTTCATCCCTCCTTTGTGCACATTCAGAGCTCTGTTCTCTATGTCAGAACTACAGATGAGCAGAACCGTCTATGGTGGTAGCAGAAGATCCGTGTGCAGATGAGAATATTTTCTAACACAATACACCCACTAAGCCATGGCCCACTGGCTCATTCTTATTAGACCCTGGGGTGCATATCTGCATATTTTGCAGTTAGTAGATTTCCCTTAATGAAATATAATTATTATATGTGGATGTAATAAAAATTAGCACAACTGCACCCAGCCTCCATATAACAAGGTTGCCCAGATTTATCGAGATTTCCCCCCTCCTCATCAGAAGGTGCAATGCTTTGAACCTTCCAAAACAGTAGCAGATGTTTGGAACAAACTAGTGTAACACCCCCCTAGTGGTGTTTTAGTTAAACCTTTACCTCAGTGAATAGAGGAGGGGTCACCTAGAGGGTAAGATAGAAGTTTCTGGAAAGTTACATAAACAGGTTACCATGGTGATAACCCAGCCCAGCCTGTGAGACTGAGGGAGAGGAAGGAGGGGCTGTCAGCAAGGGGGAGAGGAGATAGAGAGGAGACACAGGAGAGGAGAGTGTAGCTGGGGACCTGGGGTGGAAGCTCCCAGGCTCCCCCAGCATTGCCTGGCTCTCTGAGCGTGGTGACTGCGCCAGGGCAAGGAATGTGTGCACTGGATGAGGGGGAGAACTCCATGCCACTATAGAGAACCCAAGAGAGAGGGGGACACTTCGCATGGAAGAGGCCCTGGAGTGAGGGCTGCTACAAGAGGCCTGGTAGCTGTAGTGTCAGATCCTGAGGCTGAGAGTACACAGAGTGACGTGTCAGAGCACAGGAGACATCATCCCCGCAGAGGAGGGATGAGCTGCAGCTGAGAGGTACACAGAGTGTGTCAGAGCTGCATGGAGGAGAGGCTGCCTGCCTATTAGCATCCATGCATGTGCCCCTGCAGAGGAGGGATGAGCTGCAGTTGAGAGGTACACAGAGTGTGTCAGAGCTGCATGGAGGAGAGGCTGCCTGCCTGTTAGCATCCATGTGAGTGCCCCTGCAGAGGAGGGATGAGCTTCAGCTGAGAGGTACACAGCGTGTGTCAGAGCTGCATGGAGGAGAAGCTGCCTGCCTATTAGCATCCATTTGAGTGCCCCCGCAGAGGAGGGTGATCTGCAGTGAGTATGGAGTGCAAGAGACATGTAAATTATGTTATTTAACATCTGGATAACATTAAGAACTGTGCAGGAGGAGTGATAAGATATTTGCAACCATATTCGTATTTCTCATTAAGAACTGTGCTGGAGAGAGTAAGGAGATGTATATATTCTGCAACCATTATGATTATCGTGCTGGAGGAAGAGTGTAAATAAAGAGTTCAGTTTGTTATAGAGATGGTCTGGCGCCCAAATTATTGTGACTTCTATTACACTGCACCAAAGTGACATTACCTGTGTCCCACTAACTACAAAGAAACACCTGCATGTGCAGGGACCCCCTGATCATTTACACCCATGCCCATCAGCTAGCCAAGGCTTGAGAAGGAGGTGCACTGTGTACCCTTTGCACCCCACACTACACACAGTGACAGGGGGTTACACTAGTAACTGGGGAAGAAACTGAATTGTATTTTTAGAGGCTGCTAATCCTTGCTGAGAGATGTACATGTCAGGCCCATTTACCTTAGTCTGTGAAGATAACCGCAGACATCAGAGGATGAGGGTGACGTACCCCAGTATTACAAGATCTAAAATAATAGACAAAGCTAAATCCTCACAGAAGCACAACGCACAAAGTGTGAGACTAACTTACCTGCAGCTGTAGGTGATGATACACTCTGAGATACACTCTGCAGGACACAAGGCTCAATATTAATATAACGACCAGAAGAACCCGCACAGGAAACAGCTGCTGATACAGGATGAGTCTGGGGTCTGTGGGCGAATCCATCGTCTCTGCAACGTGGCAGAATAAGTACCATGAAATATAGTTGGTACATTCTGATAACAATATAGAGGTATATATAGAGTAGGACATATGTCTGCTTTTATTCCATAAGATATTCATTTCCATATTCATGTACGCCCATATTTAGATTTCTGGGTATCGTCTCCTTACATTTAGAACAGTGGAATGGGGTAGAGAAGGGATGTGCAAGCGTAGGCCCAGAATAGTAATAGCATAAATCATCATCATCATCAGTTATTTATATAGCGCCACTAATTTCATTCACATCAGTCCCTGCCCCTTACAGTCTACATTCCCTAACATACAGAGAGAGAGACTAGGGTCAATTTTTTAGCAGCCAATTGACCTACTAGTGTGGGGGGAAACTGGAGCACCCGGAGGAAACCCATGCAAACATGGGGAGAACATACAAGCTCCACACAGATAAGGCCATGGTCAAGAATCGAACTCATGACCCCAGTGCTGTGAGGCAGAAGTGCTAACCACTAAGCCCCCGTGCTGCCTTAAATATATAAATATAGCGGAAACACAGTGTATAATCAGTTTCTTGCAAAAAGCCTTTGCAAGAGAACATGATTACATATATTCCTGGGAGAGTTCACTCGATAAGATCTTCTGAAACAGGAAATCGTGTTTTAATTTGTTTCACCAAGAGGATCATAATGCCTGCATCTTCCCCTCCACATCGGTGGACGGTCCTGACATTGCTTACTTGGCATACTTGAAATGGTATCATCTCCCTTGACAATCAGCTCAATTCCTTTGTAGCACCCTCTGACACACTCTCTTCATTTGATCCCACAAATGAAGAGGAAGTTTCTACTCTCTTCTCATCCTCCTACTCTACTTCCTGTCCTCTTGATCCCATTCCCTCACAAACTGGTAGATCCCTGTCTCCTGTGCTTATTACATCTCTAACTAAAATCTGTAATCTGTCTCTCTCTACTGGTATTTTTCCATGACTATTCAAGCCGGTGGTAGTCACTTCAGCAACTACAGAAAATCAGACAGAACTTTAACTGATAGGAGAAGTCCAATTTTCAGGTTTCCTACCTTGAGGTAAGAACGACTGCTTGAAATAACTACTGCAAACAATTCCGCCCAATGAACATACCGCCGTGGCCAAATCCCAGCATCTTAAAGTGCGACCCAGACATTCTTGGTATTAAGGTGGTCATTTAAGGAAGCGCCACCTCTACAATGTTTAGTCTACATTGTACATGCGCACTTCCTTAAATCACCACCCTAATGCCAAGAATGTCTGGGTCGCACTTTAAGATGACGTGATTTGGCCACGGTGGCATGTTCATTGGGCGGAATTGTTTGCAGGAGTTATTTCAAGATGAGTAAATCACTTCAATGCTGCTACTTCTGCTATAATGGCATTGTTAGGAAAAAATTCAGAAAACAATTCCCCAGCACACGGCTGGGAGCCAGTAACAGAACTGATATTTCTATTTGTACATAAAAATGCAGAAATCTCAGTTGCACACATTTGCAAATGCCTGATAAGCCACCCGTCACGTCACGGCGCTTCTGCTAATAGGGTGGTCCTAACGCTAAACTGTGAGAGTCCCTACATACTGGCCCATACATTTCTGTGCTTTTAAACTGAGAGCTAACTTACCAAAAGTTAGAGATAAGCTGTATTGTTTGTTTGAAAAGTATGTCTGGTATCAGCATCTGATGGGGGTGCTGGTCCTCTATTGCCATTTGGAGGAGTTTGGAGAACCTCTTGGCAAGTTGGCTCTCAATTTAAAAACACAGATATGTATGGCCTAAAGGTTATAGATAATAATGGTAGGATATCTGAAAGCTACCCTAAGTAAAACCATCTATAAATAAATTGTTTGGGTCCTGGGCCAGAATGAAGCAAGTCACAACCTTCAAATTGTTAAACAAAAAATGTCTGTACCCCCCCTTTGGTTTATGCTCTAATATGGTGTGTTCCTTACCTGTGACCAGGAGACGTGTCCCATTTCCCATGTAGGAGTATATATTAGCGCCCCGAACTGAGCAGATGTAAAGTCCAGTGTCGTTGGTGGTGACTGAGGAGATGACAAGAGAGCCGGGCGTAATGGTGACTCTTGAACTGTTGACCAGGGAAGTTGAACTTACAGATGTATTCATGCTCCAATAATAATGTAGAATCTTTATGTTCTCAGAACCTTCAGTTTTACAGGACATCCGAGCGGTCTGACCCGCTGCCAGGAGAAGAGATGGAGGATCCTGCACCATAGTAACTGTAGCTGCACCTGTGGAGAGGATATATAACTTATATTATATAGACCATCCTGCCATCCACATCATTCATATCCAGCTTCAGAACATTGTCTATTTAAAACACTCATATTTCAATCATCACAAATAAAAATTACATCTATATCTTGAAGATTATTTTCATATTTTAAGAATATATGTGTAAATATGTGTAACTAATTTATCTCTTTACATTACACTCCTCCCTCTCGACAGAAGACAGCCCTAGCAAGAGAGATGGGACTAAAAAGGTAAAAGACCACCCAGTGTGAGGAAGGGTTGGAGCTTTTCAGTCCTTCTATAAGACATTAACCCCTTCCTTTCATCAGAAAAATATTCACACTGACACATTCCTCCACCAGCCTTCAGTGCTCATTTTATGGGTAGGTGGTCTTTCTCCTCCACAGAGTACTTAGTCTCACGAGAATAGAGATTCTGGCACAAGTACAAGACTGAGTATTTCACTTCCTCAATGTCCTGACATGGGACTTATTCAAGCCTTGTATCTAAGGCATTGGTTTGGAGGACAATCTGAGGCTCATGTCTGGGAACCTGAGGGCAGGGCCTTCACTAAGTACCTGTTTGAACTTCTCATATGATACTCGACACACAGAAGTCCACTGAACATGGTAAAGGAACCTAGCGTATTAACAGATCTGTCAGTGAGACTGGCACAGTAAAAGAATTAGATATAATGTACCTGTAAAGTTTGCCAGACACCTTCTTAGGTTACAGACAACTCCAATGGTGCCTCAAGCACTGAGTATTCTAGGCAGTGATTAATATATATATCATTCTGTGTATGCCTATTCTGATGTACGACACAGTCTATATATTTAGATACTTTCTCCTCTGAAGAAGTCGCTTTTATGCGATGAAACACATGAGGATAATATATATTATTTGATAATCAGAAGGACTCATTTACAACTGAGTTGAAAAATGGGGACAATCTAGTTTCCCAAGAAAAAGTTGTCCAGTGAAAGGAGTTGGTCTTCATCAACAGAGATTAGGAATCTCAGTAACCAGTTCAGACCACCATTGTTCTCCCCTGGAATATAACAGACATTGAGGAACCAGCTCAGCAGGAGAAGACTGCATGTGGTCTTTGCCCATCTCCATCCACTGACCCCTCCCAGCCAATCCCAGCATCGCTGACCTGTTGATAACCCTGCAGAGCGGGATTCCCAACAAGGGAATTTTGGACCCTCTTAAAAAGGCCTGCAGGGAAGACTTCAGGGTGTTGAAGGATTTCTTTAGTTTGGTGCAGAGTCCTGTCATGTGATCTAGACTCCTCTGTGGCACGCATCCTCACTATCTGAATGACTGCCGAGAACCTCTGCTCCAGCCGGAGTTGCTTGTGGATCTGGTGAGCCTGCTGGAGCAGGGAGACTGGAATTCTGATCCTTACCAACTCGGTAGAGAGTTTTTGGGTCAGTGGGTTGGACCGATAAACAAGAAGAGGATCGCTGTGACCAGGAGGTTGATTTGGAAAGATCTGACGGATCTGAAAGGATTTGTTGCTCCAGTAACATCTTCAGCGCCCACTCACTGGACTACAACTTGTCCTGAGAACAGCATAGAGCAACTGGGTTTGTGTACACTAAAAGCTATTCATCGTAATAACGATTTTGGATTTAAAGCACTAGGGAATTTAGGGAGTGTTGTTTGGAGTGTGGTGAGCAGTTGGGTGTTGTTTAAAGATGTATTTATCATTTTGGCTATTGATTGAAATTGAAGTTCATCTTTTGTACTAAACATATGATTGTACCCTTCCCATCTCTGTTTGTCTGTGTGACCCTGAATATTTAGATACCAGGACTTCCCTCTGGATCTAGACCCTACAGTCCTTGTATCATCACGCTCAACTTACATTGTCTCTGTCATAACAAAATGTTTCCGTATGGCTTATAATATACAATGAAATCTTTTGACAAGAACTATTTACACATTTTCTAAAAGTAAAGGGAAAGTGTTTCCATAACATCCAGTATTGAAAGACGTAATGAAGAAAGAGTGGAAATTCCAAGATAAAAAATAATGGAGGACAGAGTACAAGACTGACCTAAAAGATGTGGAGAAATGGTACAGAAAATAGATTTAACAGTAGCTAAACTCAACAAGTCAACCAACATTGCTTTTGTCCGACCTTTGATACTATGGATTAGCCAAGCTGGGAGAGACAATAAGTTAACGAAGGCCCAGAGATCAACTTTTGTAGATGATCACTTTATTGCAATTAACAGAAGATTTTACACATTATTTCCCTTTGGAAACACAAAAAACTTGGTCCACAGGAGAAAGGGAAGATCTACAAATAGAAAACAAATTTTTCTTCTATCATTTTGATCAAACAAGTACTATAGGACACAGTTAAACACAATCCTGAAGACCCTTAATGAAGTAAAAGGTTAAGAGGTTA